>NC_047025.1:31178306-31478306 GCF_902652985.1 Pecten maximus
CCTGCTGAGTTAACCAACACACAGTACGAATCAATCTATCTATACATGAGGAATATGATGTCAGCTTTATGTGATAAAAACATCTCATGTTCATTTGTGCGACTTTTCTTCTGCTAAGATATCGAACTGTTGACAAAGAACGAACTCTTGCTTAACATCTCATGTTCATTTGTGCGAACTTTCCTCTACTAAGAAATCGAACTGTTGACAAAGAACGAACTCTTGCTTGTTGTGTTCTACGACGGATGTTACTATCATGCGATGAAAATGTATGAACTGACGGTGTCTAGAATATAGTGCTCCTGTCTGACACTTAAAACTGTACATGTCTTACTTTTATTTAGTAACTTAATTTTGTTGTTGTTGATTGTTTTAAACAAAGACAAACTGATCACTGTTGATTTGTACTAGATTGTATTTTTGTAGTAGATATTTCATAATATTCCAAGTGAATATACTAGACTATATTTCCAAACATTCCACAAAAATTCGATTATCTTGTGATGTACTAGATTATATTTTTAAAAATTGCAAAAGAACTAGATTTTCTTGTAGATTATACTTTTAAACATTCCACAAGAATGTCAAACTCGATCCAATCTCGACTACCTTGTAATGTACTAAATTATATTTGTAAACATTCCACAAGAATGCCAATCTTGATTATCTTGTTATGTACTTGATTATTTAAACATTCCACAAGAATGCTAAACTCGATCCAATCTCGACTATCTTGTAATGTACTAGATTATTTAAACATTCCACAAGAATGCCAAACTCGATCCAATCTCGACTATCTTGTAATGTACTAAATTATATTTGTAAACATTCCACAAGAATGTCAAACTTGATTATCTTGTAATGTACTTGATTATTTAAACATTCCACAAGAATGCTAAACTCGATCCAATCTCGACTATCTTGTAATGTACTAGATTATTTAAACATTCCACAAGAATGCCAAATTCGATCCAATCTCGACTATCTTGTAATGTACTAAATTATATTTGAAAACATTCCACAAGAATGCCAAACTCGATTATATTGTTATGTACTTGATTATATTTAAAACATTCCACAAGAATACCAAACTCGATTTTCTTGTAATTTACTAGATTATATTTGAAAACATTCCACAAGAATGCCAAACTCGATTTTCTTGGAATTTACTAGATTATATTTGAAAACATTCCACAAGAATACCAAACTCGATTTTCTTGTAATGTCCTAGATTATATTTAAAACATTCCACAAGAATACCAAACTCGATTTTCTTGTAATGTACTAGATTATATTTGAAACATTCCACAAGAATGCCAAACTCGATTTTCTTGTAATGTACTAGATTATATTTAAAACATTCCAAAGGAATGCCAAACTCAACTATCTTGTAATTTACGTGATCAAATGATAATAAGTTAAACCGTTCCACAAATGTGTTTTTAACATTAACAATGTTGTATACCCGTCTTGTTTAAATCTCACTAGTCACGTTGTACGAAAACCATCCATTTCGTTGTGTAAACTCATTTACCATGTTTCGCCGTGTTGTTTGTAACATTGTGCTATGTGTAAGTTGATAATCATTGTAAAATGAAGGCAAATGTGTGTTATCGTGTGATTGACAAGTAGACGAATTCATTGTCAGTAAATACGATATTGAATTTTATCCGTGCGTTTGTTTTGTTATTTGGTACGAATTTATGGTTTTTGTAGTATATATAAGAGAGTTGTCTGACTATTTTTAGTCCGGTAATATAAGACTTCGAAGGTTCATGTCGTGATTTTAACGTATATTATCGGATATTTACATTTCTCTTATTTGAGGAAACTCAAAGTCTTCAAATTCTGAAGTCTTATATTATAGGACTAGCCTATTTTGGGCTATCTCGGTCAATTTCATGGTAAAGTATTATCGTCAATGTTTATGGGATTCAGACATGTCTTTTCGGTTTGATGAATTCCTCCTGCCGTCGAGTTCGATACAATCCGTGTTCAAAAAGTCAATTGTCTCCATGTCTGTCACCAGAATACTATAGCATGTGGAACAGTCAAAATATCTGATTTCAAACTCATTTTAGACAAGTTATTGAAGACAGACATCCAACCATTGTTGGTACAGATAACGCTATGGTTAATCTAGCCGTACATATGGAACAGGATTTAAAGATTTACCCGTTCAACTAATGGACAAAGTGGAGGATGAGAAACATTTTCTTATAGAATGCAAGTTATATAATGACTTAAGAAATTATTTCTTTTAAAAAATGCATCTGTTATTGACGACTTTTTTAACATGGACACATGGACAAATAAAATAAAATAAAAATCCATGGAATTTAGGATTCATTAGTATATATCAGTTAATTGAAGAACTGAATTCAAGTATATGTATAATGAAGGACGTTTTCCTGTTCAAAGTTCAATACATGTACATTCACAGTGAGTATGCTCCGATATGACATATTTTAGTTCTAATATATACAGTATGTGTGGATTAATTTTGAAATATGTCAATTGATTATGAGTAATTTTATAAGTTTTAGTGTTTCATAGTGCCTCATAAGTCAAACAAGTATGGCTGTGTATTGATTGTTTTTACTTGTACATTTTGTTATTGCGATTTTATTATTATACATACCCCTTTGATCACCAATTACGGTCTCTGGAAAACCAAAATACCCGAACGAGGCTCCAGGCCTAATTTGATCACAATTCATTTTAGTGCATATCCCCTCCCGTTACAATTGATGCGAGTTACGATATCGCCTTTTACGTTATGTGTCCATTATGAGAAATGGTCAATGCTAGTCTAGACGCTATTTTACAAGTATCAAGTTTATAGAATAGGCGTATATAGTTATATTAAATATCCATATATTATAAATAAAAAAAAAAAAAAAAAACAAAACAACATAATGATAAGGATAATGTTTTACTGTTTTAATAAGGAGACTGTACCATCAATTATCTACGAGATATCAATATCTCATTTACACGAAATGTATATGTAATTATGGTATGTCAGGAATGATTTGGTATACACTACAAACTGGCCAAAATAAAGTGTAGGCTTACAGCAGTTATCTCCCTTGATCAGTCAGCTTAATATAAACAAAATATATAGCTTTTCTTTGTTTATTTGCATTTTTATAGACAACGCAAAACAGCTCGTATAGAATTATCGACGACATTTTTTTTCTATATGTAACATGTATACAATGAATTACATGTATTACAACATAAAATCACGTGCGTTTTTAAAACACAACGACTTTTAATCTTAGATGAAAATAAAGTATATTTTTACAATGAATTTGCAGTCTGATTCCATTTCACTCCACAAATAAATCTTTCGTCTTTTACTAAAGATTTCCGTGGAGAGGAACATTTGATGAATCTATAGACTATATTTTTAACCCTGTAATACAGGGTACCGAAACAATGGAGTGTATTAACATATTAGGAGCCAATACAGGAATTCCCTTCATTGACGATACAGACTATGAACAATTCCTCATGAAATCTGTTCGATTTGTCGCTCGTGTTACGCGATGTCTGTTGTAATGTCTTGCCTTAACCCAACGTAACTGTTTCGCGCGGACATGAAAATCGCTTTCAATGCCGCGCTTGCATCTCGATGTATATATTTTTTTCGCGTTTTCTTCTAATTCCTCTATTCATTGACTTTTTTTATGTCGATTTCCTTGTATTTAAAATCTCCAACCGGAGGAAATAAAGTATGATGATGATGATGATTGTGAAAAACAATCCATGGGTGGATATAGAGATGACTAATCTAAATACGTTTAAACTGACTCACAAACGCCATTAAATAAATGTGTTTATAAAGTATTGAAGGTATATGTCCATGTATCAGTATGACATCTTTTATTAGGTTTTCATATTTTACATGATTACCATCTTTTATGCACTAAGTTAGCATACAATTAAAAAAACAGAATAAACAGAGTTTGGCGTGAATTAAAATGTTATTGAAGTGCTGTAGTTGTCTCCCTTCTCACAACGATTGTGTTGCGCAGGTATCGGCCAACCGGCAATGAAGGTGTTACTCATTATAAACAAACAAAGCATCTTTCTGATCTTATTTCTATTAATTTAAATGAAGAAAAAAATATAATAATCAGCTCACACACGATCATTCATGATGTAGTTTTCCCTTAAATATGCATACATTAATTAATACAATGTAATGATGTATCAAAACTTAGAATGTTCTTCTTAATTGGTAATATAGATGATTTAAATAAACGTTAAATTACTCTGGAGATCTTTTCACGAAAGTTCGTAAGTTTTACACTTACGATTATTCTTACGATTATCGTAAGTGAAATATTAAGTGGTTTTCACGAAATCACTCGTACGATTATTTTTACTCTTACGATGATTCTTAAGTTTTACACTTACGAAAACTGCTACGATTACACTTACGAGTAAAATTCTCCTTAGCAACCTACTTTCGTTTTTGAAGCCCATGCGTAGACCGCTCGTTTTAACTTCCGCAATACCTGCAGTTACGATCATGTACTTGTGGGAGATGATCATGAGAAATGTCTCACTTGTTGGCATGAATATGAGGTTTTTAATCAAAATGTTACATTATAGACGAGTAATTTATTGTATTACAATCGCATGTTTAATTTGTAAAAAAGTATATCGTACCATGCCGCCTTATGTCATAACAGAGACTTGCAGCGTGTTCCATTTAGCGGAACGTTCCGGTTGTTCCAGTTCGAACCGGCCGTTCCGGTAAATGGAATGCGACGTTCCGCTGGAACGAACCGGTTCGTCTGGCACGTTTCATTTGAGGGTTCCATGTTGGAACCAATATGGCCGCCGTTGAAAGATCTTTGAGTCGAATTTCAACAGAAAACGATGAATTTGCATTAGTACATGTTGCATAATATTTAAGGTATTCTCAGCGTTCATGGCGAACTCAACGACGTAAATCGTTATTATTTTGCCGGATTTTACGCCTCTATTCTTTAGGCTATATCCGGGCGAAGTGCGTTTTTTGTCAACAAACACGGGAGAAATGAAAGCGTGTGAAAATAATGATCAAAATTTATAATACTTTCAGTGCACTGTGTGTCAAATGAATCACAAATGCCTAAAAGTATCCATAAGTTATTGATTTGATATCGAGTAGACGACGTTCCTGCGCAGACGGTTTCGTTCAACACAACGACGTTAACGTTAACTAGGCTAACGTTGTAGATAGCAACCAACTGGTCTTTTGCTTGGTTTTAATGTAAGTTATACCTGTAAGAAATGGAGAATTTCAAACCACTTACATTGGTTGGTGCCAAAAAATGGAAATTGTGGCATTTTTTATACGAAAAAACATACACATATTTGATATTAACATATTGTGTCTTAAATTACCAGTTTAGCGAGTCTTGTCACAATACAATTGCATTTGTAAACTTGGTACCATGTATGTGCATCAGCCAACACATATATTTATCTACACCTGTTTTGTGCTGATGAATAATTGCTGTAGACATATTGATATTGGTATAACATTTTAAATTCATTCATATCCTGTTTATTGTAAAACATCACATATAATTTTGGCATAAAAGTAAAATTATCAAAGAAAATTTATCTTATTTTATATTACTTGTGCCCTATTCATGTATAAATTAAAGTTGTCATTTTCGAAGCAGTCCGAATCTTCATCTTGACACAAGCCGACACAAGTACACCGAACAGTTTGGTTTGGTTTATTTTGTTTAACGTCCTATTAACAGCAAAGGTACAATTTTAGGACGGCCCGCCGTGCGTGCGACATGCATGCGTGTGGCTACCCAAAACACGCATACGCACTTGCCACACAGAACAGTAGATATACTTATATGTATATATATATGGGTCAAAGATGCAATGTTAACGGTAATTTCCAAGTTACATTGAATCCTCATTGGGTCCAACCGCGCCTGTCTTGTAAACCCTGGCGTCATGTACAGAGCCTGGCCATCCTATATGGTCAACCACTGTCTGTACAGATATAAAATGTACATTAAAAGCAGGTGTTCATGTTTCATTTCTTTTATGTATTTGGGTTAAAAACATGTTCGTATCATTGAACCTCGTTGAAAATGAATACCCAAGCAACTTTTGATTAGAAAAAAAGATACGTAAACGCCGAACTGAAAGAAAGTTCTTTTAATCTGGTATGAATAAAGCATTATTTAAAAGAAATGTTTTTGTACCTGTAGCACTATAGATTTTTTTTGCTGTTGAAGTAAGAGGTTTTATGAATGCTTGGCTCAGCTATGGAAATGTGCGTCCCGTCAATGGCACCAACATCTCCGGGAAAAGCATTCACCTTATAGATGAATGATGTGGTGTTGAAAATGAAAGGTCTGGACACACGTATAAATGAATGCAGTTTTATTCGGAGACAGAGCATAGATGTTGTTACTCTGACTCCAAGGTAGTCTGACTATACATATACACGTGTACTAATGGATCAATATTTCTGTCTATTTAGATTAAGCATTTCTAAAATAAAACATGTTTCGGTACATTTCGTCCCTTTGTACAGATTGATGGCAGATTAGAAATAATCTGGCTTCATTGATAATAGGGGTAATAAAATTAATCTTTTTCTCTTCTTTGGTGGATACTTCATTAAAGTGTATATATCATACATGCATACATACATACATGCATCTGCACATGCATACATGCTGTACTGGTCAGTCCTGTCCAGGGCTAAAGCACGGGTCAGAGAATAGATCTTACTCCTCTGCCTCCAAAGGTAGTCTGACTATACATATACACGTGTACTAATGGACCAATATTTCTGTCTATTTAAATTAAGCATTTCTAAAATAAAACATGTTTCCTCTTGAACTTTTCCTGGACCATCTGTCGTCGAGTTCCTTGAAATTTAATTTAAATGTGAAATATAATGAAAGGTATTTTTAAGGGGAGAAGACAAACATACCTCAGATCTCTAAATATCATGGCTTATTAATACTTTTTACTTCTCGACATGTTTGGCGATGCTACTGTATCTATCAGAAACTTCCAATCACAATGTTGGAGCAGTGATGTTCAACACCTACATAAACGTTTATGTACTGTATAACGTTTTTGTAACCACCGTTGGGATGATCATTAGCCAAAACCATTTCTTTTTACTCTGAGGCATTTAGGAATGACTTGTTGATAGTTTTATTTCTGATCAAACTAACATTTAGTAAATTAAATAATGATATTGTATATTGAAATATGAAACCAGATATTTGAAGAAAGGGGGCGAGTCTTTGGATTTGGCCAGTCTTAAAAAACAATATTAGACCGTTTACAACAGAATGTTCTATTATTGTATTTACTATCATTTTCTTCCTTAACGATTTTGCTGATATCCAGATGATTCAAAAAAAAGTCTGTCGAAACACTTGCCGGTAATTAAACTGGAATTGTTAATAGCTACATCGAATTTGAATGTGACAAGGTTTACCTAGTAATATTGTGTCGATCGAATGCACCTGCAGGAGTTATCGCTCTTGTGAACTTTCAACCCGCATTGTTTTGAATTGACTGAAACGGCATAGGAGGACGAGGACTATGTACTGTGGCCTATTTTGCGGCGTTGTGCCGCGTAAGTAGATTTAAATGACCATTTTAAACTACAGTCAAACCTCGTTAACTCGAAGTCGTCGGGATCGTGAAAAACTTCGAGTTATCCGAGTCTTCCAGTTAACCGAGTTTCAAGGTAGACGTGTTGGTATATTATATCTATAAAAATCATTTACATCTCTGCATAAAAACGCATCCTTAACAGAAACACGCCTATTTGATTCCAAATACTAATTATAAAAAATCGTATTTATTATTTATGCTAGACACGACATTTCTAAAAAGTAAATTATATATGATACAATACTATCATATCGTTTTGAAATCCAGTAAGCCAGTATATTTGTGATTGGGAGGCGTGTCCGACATGCCATTTCTAAGTGAGTGAAAGACGAGAAGATTAACACAAAATTTCATCACTTTAAAATCTATTTAAATAATTTCTGTCGTGGTACAAAAATGATATTATCGTTAAAAATCATAAAAAAAACCAATATACGAAGTCTGCGGCAAATAATACATACACAAATGTATCGGCACAGATCACGTGTTGACAAGTGCATTAGCAGCAGAAAATGCACAGTTTATCATAGTTCGATCAGAAACGAAGTCCTGGAATTAATTCACACGTTACCCGGCCATAGTTGTGATTTTAGGTGTGTCGGATAGTTCCGCCTGAACGCACATGGTAACCTAGACAGCTGTACAGAGGCGCCAGCTTGGGTGTAACTTGGGTATAATTATCGCACTGCTTTAATCATCAAAGGGAATATGTAAGTTCTGTTTGTCAACATCAATACTGTTAGATCTTAAAAAAGACGGGTTTTTACAGTAAAAATAGATATGTTAAAGGTAATTTAATTACAAAACGAAACAAAAACTGGATATTTCCCGTGCACGAAATTGTAAACAATTTAACCAAGACGTACAAATGTACGATGAGTATTTTGTTGACACATTTTGTTTAAAATTGAAAATGATGTTTTCAACTTCGGGATAACCGGTACATTTTACATAGGTTTTATAATATCGCGACCAATATTTTACTTCGGAATAACCGAGTTTTTCGAATTATCAGAGTTTTTATTACTAAGAAAAAGGATTTTTGCCGGAACCGGAGTAAAACTTCGAGTTGAACGGGGTTTTCGAGTTATCCGAGTACGAGTTAACGAAGTTTGACTGTATTATATTCTATCAAGTTCAAAAGTGAAAGTAGATGGCATCGTAAAAGGTAGATTGTGTGTTATTTACCAGTTGGCCAGACGATGAACTCCTTCATCATATTCCATTATGGCGATGATGACTCGCGCCTTAGTCCTTGCGATACTACTGACAGTGACATCGAAACGGTCTGCGGCCCTGCTCATGATAGACCGGCACTTTACCAGTGCCATGAATAAGATCTATTAAGATTTCAAAACATCCAGGAACAATCAGATATGCTGGATAGTGTCTGATAGGGTCGGAAGTCTATACAGTAGTGATAATAATATATTTGTTAGTTAATCGCATATCATTCTGGCTGTACATCTTTGTTGAAATTTTGAAACTTTGAATATGCTTGATTACAGCATTTATCATGCCAGCAGATTTATAAATAAAAAAAAAATGAAATTAAAAAAAAAAATGAAATTTAAAAAAAAAATGAAATTCAAACAACTCCTGATCATTCGGAAATGATAATGAAATTCCTGTTCATCATAATATTTGACAATGGTCAGTACATAAAAAGAAATTCGGGTACGTTCGTTTCTTATATTACAAACCGCCGCTGCTGTTTCTACAGTATCGTCATCGTCCTCGTTGAAAAACAACAAAAACGTATAGGACGCTGACGCAATCATTATTATGTCCGCCATGTTGGATTTCGCGTGCGCAGAACGTGATTGGAACGTCATGTACCATTTAGCGAACCCGTTCCTAGTTGGCACGTCTCTGGTCATAAGGCAACGGTACGATATATTTTTTACACATCAAGCATGCGATTGTAATACAATAATTTACTCGTCTATTATTAAATATTTTTGTGTTGTTTTTGTTTTAATGTACTATATTACTCCTATACGTATATGAGGTCTTATTCCACTTGATTACATTGGTGGATATTGCGACCTCATATCCCCTCACCGTGTTTTTCTTGTAGCTGCCAGCGCCCTGATTCTAGGGCGCGACGAAAAAGTGTCATAAACCATCTAAAACGATAATTCATGTTAACAAATATGTGTACGCTTACTTGTTGATGAAGTATCAATCCATTTATGCACAAACTGTTGATGGACACCTCTTAAATATAATTATATCCACAATAATTCACTTGCAACCTACTGTGTTAAATATGGGTCACTAAAACAACTTTGCTGTTCCGGTTATTATAAAATACGGAATGCAAATAAAACGGAAAACGTAGCGCAATATTTTCACAGCGTTTCGTTTGTTTTGTCTATTTCAACTCCATATTTGGATAAACCGGAAATAACCTCGAGAGGTCACAATCAAAACAAGTATGGCGGTATATACAAATGGGACCTACGCTTAAACGACAAAAGAGGCTAATAATCACTGATCTTGGATATAGATATGGACACACGTTGATTGACTTTGTGTATTTATGATAAATAAATAGAATAAGGTAGGTCAGATCATATGAAATGTGAGTAAAGATAACTTTTAAACGACTTTAATTAGTTGGGTCACAGCAACAGGTTTTATGTGCGGTGGTGATTAGAGGTTACATGACAGCCTGTCAACAGTTTCCTGTCGTGTAAACCTCTAATATTATTGGAGTAGTACTATATATGCTTTCGTTCTTTTGTAATTGTTTTTTCTCCCCCCCCCCCCCCCCCCCCCCCTCTCTCTCTCTCTCTCTCTCTCTCTCTCTCTCTCCTTTGTCTACAGTAAATATTTTATTTGAAAGGCAGCATTACTGAATTATTTTGAATAACATGACCAATATAATGCTCACTTCAAAATTTCAAATGAGACATGAAATGAGCTCACATATATATATATATATACATGGATGGCAAAGCAGATAATTATGATCAATATTAACAAAATAACAAGTCAAGAAGCTATAATATCAACATTTTAATTGTAGAGAATATATAATTAAGATAATCTCTTAGTTTACCTTTTAAGTCATTAAGCAGAATCATCCAAAGCCAATGTTCTCATTATTTAAGCCAGACTTTATTGTAAAATTGAGGCTGATTGTTCAAATGTCTTTTTTTGCTTGTTCTACATCAAATTCCTGTTTTCCATGGTCCTGTTTGAATAAAAAACATCTGGAATATTTGTATTTTCCCATATTTGCAGATATACAGTTAAAAACGAAACAAAGTTAAAGGGACCTCACGGTAAACCAATATCTATTTTATATTTTTTTATCATATTATTGGGTATATCTTTAAAAAAAATAAACTTCTGAACAATGACCATTCGAATTTGATGATGTATAAGTTTACATCAATTATTAAAAGGTTATCACTCTGAATATATGCAAATGTTGTGACATATACGGAAACAAAAATGGCTTCCAATGTGAATCGACTGCGGTTGAAAACTATAACAGCTTCCGCAATGAAGAGAATAATAGGAAAATGGGTCAAACACAATCCTAGAATTAAACTTGGGAAGCAGTACAATAGATTGTAACAGTTCAAACATGAAAACAGCAGTAATACGGACGCCGCTCGTATTCTGCTTGATTGGTTTGATAGTAGGTCATGATAATCTCGGTAATATTTACACAAATACAGTCTGTACCAGTACATCGCTACTGTCACTATACTATATGAACAGTGTTTACACTTATTTACACATAAATAATATTTACAGAACGTGTTATTTAACATTTAAACCACAGTGTATAATATCGTTATCCAACTAACCCAGATGGAATATAGATATCGCCTTGTAAACTATCGTGTGTTTGTGTTGCCACGATTTCAAAACAGTCACGTAATGATCTAAAAATAATTTCCGCGCTAAATTTAGAGGGGGATTCCCAACTAAATCGAGTGGTCAAGCTGGACATAGGGATTGACTGTGAACATTGGAACAGCACAGAAACATAACTGGAAAGGAACAAAACGCGTACATTCAGTGAAAATTGCAACGTTTTTACCGTGATGTCCCTTTTAAATTGAATGCAAGCTGAATAAGTGGATGCATCTATTCAAATGACACATTTGCAGTCTTATTATCACCAAAAATGATTCAAACTGATATAATTTTGTTATCCGTGCTGAAACTGCGCATTTATTAATTACATCGTAGTTTGTTAATTTATTTCACCAGTAGTTTTACATTATAACCACCAGCATTAAAACTATGCCGTTTATCTTTTTTAAAGATATTTCTTGTTATTATTATTGTATACGCGCTTTTATTTTAATCATCTTGTTACAAAAGTAATGTTTCCTGATGAAACTAAGACCATTTATTGTGTCATGAAAACGACAAAAAGTTGCAAGTTGCTGTCGATCGTATTCGCGCAGGTGCTTGTGTAATCAACTCGCTCTTGCATGACCTCAAGTTCCTGCGGTGATTTGTTCAAATAATACGAATTTCTGGAAACTTTGATCATTTTTAGGTAGGTTATGAATGATAGTATTGTGTACTTTGAACAGTTTTTTCTTGGCTTCAAAATGTATAATGTAATAGTATTTTGAATGTGAAAATCATTAAAATTTGTCGATTTGTGTTTAGAATCTACTTACATTGTACTGTATCTCATCAGTAGGTAGCCTAAACAATGGGGATGCGACCATTGCTCTAACGCCGACGTGTTATTGGCGTAGAATTCTAGTTGGGAGTTAAGGGGTTAGGACTAATGCGTGATTGTTTTGGGATAAACAGACCACTGCCGCCATTTTGTCAAACACTTTATATTTTACCCCTAAGAATCACACTTACGACGAATTTTTCATCGTAAGAGTAAAATTTTACACTTACGAGTGGGTTGTGTGCTCTCGTAGACTTACGATGAATTTTGCACTTAAGATTTTCGTAAGTTCCTTTGTGAAAACCACCATAATCGTAAATTTACACTTACGATCAAAATTACACTTACGAACTTTCGTGAAAAGGTCCCCCTGGAGATCTTTTCACGAAAGTTCGTAAGTTTTACACTTACGATTATTCTTACGATTATCGTAAGTGAAATATTAAGTGGTTTTCACGAAATCACTCGTACGATTATTTTTACTCTTACGATGATTCTTAAGTTTTACACTTACGAAAACTGCTACGATTACACTTACGAGTAAAATTCTCCTTAGCAACCTACTTTCGTTTTTGAAGCCCATGCGTAGACCGCTCGTTTTAACTTCCGCAATACCTGCAGTTACGATCATGTACTTGTGGGAGATGATCATGAGAAATGTCTCACTTGTTGGCATGAATATGAGGTTTTTAATCAAAATGTTACATTATAGACGAGTAATTTATTGTATTACAATCGCATGTTTAATTTGTAAAAAAGTATATCGTACCATGCCGCCTTATGTCATAACAGATTGCGACCTCATATCCCCTCAGCGTGTTTTTCTTGTAGCTGCCAGCGCCCTGATTCTAGGGCGCGACGAAAAAGTGTCATAAACCATCTAAAACGATAATTCATGTTAACAAATATGTGTACACTTACTTGTTGATGAAGTATCAATCCATTTATGCACAAACTGTTGATGGACACCTCTTAAATATAATTATATCCACAATAATTCACTTGCAACCTACTGTGTTAAATATGGGTCACTAAAACAACTTTGCTGTTCCGGTTATTATAAAATACGGAATGCAAATAAAACGGAAAACGTAGCGCAATATTTTCACAGCGTTTCGTTTGTTTTGTCTATTTCAACTCCATATTTGGATAAACCGGAAATAACCTCGAGAGGTCACAATCAAAACAAGTATGGCGGTATATACAAATGGGACCTACGCTTAAACGACAAAAGAGGCTAATAATCACTGATCTTGGATATAGATATGGACACACGTTGATTGACTTTGTGTATTTATGATAAATAAATAGAATAAGGTAGGTCAGATCATATGAAATGTGAGTAAAGATAACTTTTAAACGACTTTAATTAGGTGGGTCACAGCAACAGGTTTTATGTGCGGTGGTGATTAGAGGTTACATGACAGCCTGTCAAAAGTTTCCTGTCGTGTAAACCTCTAATATTATTGGAGTAGTACTATATATGCTTTCGTTCTTTTGTAATTGTTTTTTCTTTCCCCCCCCCCCCCCCCCCCCCCTCTCTCTCTCTCTCTCTCTCTCTCTCTCTCTCTCTCTCCTTTGTCTACAGTAAATATTTTATTTGAAAGGCATCATTACTGAATTATTTTGAATAACATGACCAATATAATGCTCACTTCAAAATTTCAAATGAGACATGAAATGAGCTCACATATATATATACATGGATGGCAAAGCAGATAATTATGATCAATATTAACAAAATAACAAGTCAAGAAGCTATAATATCAACATTTTAATTGTAGAGAATATATAATTAAGATAATCTCTTAGTTTACCTTTTAAGTCATTAAGCAGAATCATCCAAAGCCAATGTTCTCATTATTTAAGCCAGACTTTATTGTAAAATTGAGGCTGATTGTTCAAATGTCTTTTTTTGCTTGTTCTACATCAAATTCCTGTTTTCCATGGTCCTGTTTGAAAAAAAAACATCTGGAATATTTGTATTTTCCCATATTTGTAGAAGTAAAAAATAACTTCAGATATTAGGATAACTCAAAAAGCTTACAACAAACTTTTAATAAGTTAAACTCGCCCATCCCTCCACCTAGACTGAATTTAAAACACTAATAATAATGTTCTGAAAAACAAAAACAAACACCAATCCTTCCACATGGCATGAGTTTCATTAGACATTTTGATGGTCAGATCATTATATGTCTCAAAAAATACATCTGTCTATCAAAGTGTCTATTGTTTGGTGTTGAGGCCAGAGGAAACTCGGGTTACTTTCGCCAATGAAATACATGTAAGTATACCCTTGCTTCAGTGTCCCCTCCCCACCAATGACAATTTTAAAAACTTGCAATGACTTGTTTTTTTTTTTTTTATCTTGTGTGCATCCTTAATCATAATAAAGCAGAAAATGATAAATGTATACCAGTACTAGCTAACCAGCATATATTTACCAACACAAGTACATGTATCTGTCTACCTTTGATTTATTCAAAATATTTCCTTTCCACAATGTTGCCGGCCTTTACTGACAAAGAATACATACTGGATCATGCACATGTATCAAATGTACATCTACATATATCTCTTCAACAAAACATTATGTCAGTCTATTTCATAAATAAAGTCTGACACAACATATTGTAACAAAGTTGGTTAATGTCAATGAAAACAGTTAAATTACATAGATTCACTTAAATTTGTTGTACTGTAATGTTAACCTGTGTTAACAGGTCATTGTTTTTTAATGCTTGAATTTAGACTTAAGCTGGGATGTGGTACATGTAGATCCTCATCCATTTGTAGTGGGCACATGACAGTGACACTACACAAACTTTTTATATATGGGGGGGGGGGGGGGGGGGGGGGGGGAATATGTGCTCTAACATGATTATATATGTATGACTCCAACCTATACTAGTGCACAATTGTTCAAACATTAAAGAGCTGCACAATAGTTAAACCAAAGAACAACTACTTAAGTATTTGGTCTTTTCAGTAATCCTCTATCACCTCTTGGCTCTATTGTCAACTATATCATGTGGCAATATTTCTTAATTATATGTAACCACTATTGCAAAACTGAAATTCTACATAGAATATGCCTCACTTTTAATCTTCCATTAATTTTCTTCACTTTGTGTGTATGTAAAATGAAATAAAAACAGATTAATATAATTTAATTGGTACACATAAACATGTGCAGAAAAATGGCAAACAGAACAAGACGTTTTACTATTTGTACCTGTATGATCATATACAAATACATGTAATATACTGATGCAAAAGTAGAAAGTTTAAATTAAATTCAAAGGCATCAATATTGACAATTCTGATACAGACTACACAGCAATCATAAAATTTGGTGTAGCACCCCTCCCATCCCTAACAAACAAAAATAAACAAAAAACAAAATCAAAATTAAGAATAAAACAAAAACTAAATACATGTAGACCAGTTGTTTATGAATAAATTTTCAACTGGTCAGATTTCATTTGGACCCAATATATACCTATCTTGTAATACAACAAATAAAATTAACATTAGGCCTACATGTAGATACTTGTGACAGGTTTTTCCATGTAGTTGTGTCACAGGGGCATGTCTAGTTTTATATAAAAAAAATATAGTCAGAAATATATATATATATAATTTATTGACAATAGGTATTTCTGACTATCTTTTAATATAAAACTAGACATGCCCCTTTGGTTTTGTAATGTGAAAATTGAGAGTTCCATTTTGAAATCCAGGAGTCCCATGGCTTTTTTAAATTGACAAAATTATGTGTGATATATAACAATGTTGCCTTCAGAAATATGATACAGACACAATAAAATACTAGATCTAGAGTCAATTGAAATCAACTGTTATTTCTACGTTGTATGGCAGATTTCTCTTCAAACCACGTATAAATCTTTCGCCTTTTACTAAAGATTTCCGTGGAGAGGAACATTGTATGAGTCTATAGACTATTTTTACAACCTTGTAATGCACAGGGTAACAAAACAATGGAAATGGAAGTGCTTATCCGTTAATGCGGTATAGCCAGAATAGGGAATATCGATTCATAACGAAACCGTAATTCCAACTCAAAATTTATAAAACGAGGACAAACAATGAACCAAAAGAAAGATTTTTAATGGAGACCCTAAAATGAGACCTTGTGTTTCGAAAGGGTAAGCGTCTTCAGCTTCATGGACGAAATTCATAATAAAAATCTGGGTCAATCTCAAATAGAAAACTGGGGAACGCAACTACACGTCCCATCAACAATCATATCGAAAATGTCTGACATTTCAAAAAAGAGATCATATTGTCTTCTTAATATGTCCATTTATCCAATGTATCGAAAGAGAACAAAGACAACATGTTTCGAGTGACATCAAAACAACAGGAGAGGAATGATGTTAAGAAGGATAGCAAATGATGAGAAAATCACGGTTAGCTTACGGAAACTTTATTAATTAATATTGCGAAACAAATTTCATCCCGTTTTTGCCTGGTATGAAATACTGTGTTACACAAATAGACTTGCACAAGTCAAAATTTATACAACCACGGGATTTTCCTGTATCATCGTCACAGGATACAAAGATAAGTAACGTGACCAACGATAGCAGGCGTTGTACGGTCATATGACTCTGTCAGGTGGGTGATCATAGTCGAACAGGAAGTTATTAGTATCTCTTCATCGACAAGTCGTACCTCGGAAACCGGGCAGAGTCAAAACAATTGAGACATGGGGTGGAGCGAATCTTTACTTGTGGTAGTTTCTGGACTCTTTTCACTGTGTTACCACGTAAAGGTACGTGTTGGTTCGCGTCGATACCAAAATCAGGGGAGGTAATAGCGATGTTTACATTTTTGTGACCGACTTTAACACAGAGTTGTGTATTAGTTGAGTTGTTAATGCTATCTAACTCACTTTCCCAACCTCGTTTGTTAATGGTATCTAACTCACTTTCCCAACCTCGTCCACGGACCCTATTCATTAATTTATTTAATGTAGGCCTAGATCTCGATTTACTTGTCTTCCTGGTTTGAGAATGGGAAGGGACATGCTTTTTGGAGGACAGCCAATGGCTACCTGTCCTCGTCATGAATACAAACTCCATGTTGTTATCGTTAGTTATGTTTACCGAATCGGTCACCCAACACCATTATTTATGCAAATCGGTGGTTTAAGTTATAAGAAGGAGTACTAAGGAAAGGATACTCTGTCCGCGCTGGGTCTCCAGTTGAAACTAGCTCGAGCTCTTTAATGTTAAGGTTGATCATGACACTTTTAACCCCCGCCCCCGCCACCCCCCCCCCCCCCCCCCCCCCCCCCCCCCAAAAAAAACAACTTGTGTATGAAAATTTGAGAAATTTATTTCAAAATTGACTAGCCGACGAATGTTTGGTCTGAAAGACAACGTGCACAAGTAACCGGCTCGATTGTATCCAGACACACCTGGAAGTCTACACGGGTTAGCCACAGTCTTAGGTCTGTCCGACTTACACGGCTGAATTCACAGAACCTATCTATTATGTGTGTGTGTTTTTTGTTTTTGTTTTGTTTTAAACAGTTACAATTTTAAAATATCATTGCGTTAGTGTTTATTTATGTCGTGCCAGGTTATTTATCTATTTATTTATTTTTTGTATAGTACTATTTTGATCATTTGAGCAAAAACAAGCCTGACACGACATACATAACACTAATACCATTATGTTATTGTAACTATTTCACAAAAACATATTTTAGATAACTTTTCTGAATTATATAGTTTCTAAATATATGTAAGTTATTTTATCTAATTGAAATAATTTTATATTGAAGTATCTGTTTTTAATGTTTCTGTAATTATCCCTTAACAAGTATACCACATAAAAAACATGTGGTGGGGGTTCATCACTGATAACAAACCGTTTAGTTATTTCTCAAATCGTTCTCGGCACAAGTATTCTGTACTCCAACAATGTTAGAGGTTTTACACGGCGAGATACTTTTGACAGTCGGCAAAATAATATCCGATAGAAAAAGAGCCGACCAGCGGCCTCTTATGTTATAGGAGTAAAGTATTCTGAAGCACCTTGATAAATGTATGGACTGTGGGTTTGGACATTTGTGCCAGGTCTCTGTTATTTGAAAGCGAATAAAATCAATTTGCATTGGATGATTTAAACTTGTCATCTTGTTGTCCCTTCTTATCAGATTTGTTATCTGGCAGGGTGCTAGTTTTATACCAGGTACATACATGTTGTGACATATATATCAGTTATCTGTGAAGATAATGCTATTGTATTCACATCAGAATATACTTGTATAAATCCAGTTAGGTCATGGAAATTTACCACAAGAAATCCGAGTCACTTTAAATCTAAGGAGCATATACTGTACCAGACACATATTGCATAAAACTTGTAAAAGTTTGTTCTTTCCGTGTTACAAATATGTCAGCTATATCGTCCCCCTATATCTCATTTCTGTACAGGGTTTCCTTTATATCTTTAATATATGCTATTAAATGTATTATCTAAATGAGAGTATGTTTAAATCAATGCCTAAAGTGCCATGTTAAATGTGATCAATGTATGTTTAGCCTGATATAAACGACACCATGTCTGTTTTAGGGTGATAGTTTATGTATCAGCAACACCTATCCGTATTCAAGCACGTGGTGTTATGGAGGTGAGTATGACGTCATTAGTTAAGAGACAAGAGTTATGAAATCTTTCTCATCTTCAATTCAATTTAATTCAATTTTATTCCAAGGGTCTTACGGCCCATAGGTAAACATGAATACAAAACATACAAACAAAATACACGATTTGGAGAGTGATAGACATTCTATCCCGTAATTAAAGCATGACAATATACATTGTTATCACTTCCACCTTCGCGCACCCACCCATATAATTCACGTTCGCTCACCCATGCAGACTGTCAATCAATAAATACACGCGTAATCATAATAACAGTTATGCATATTCGAAATGTAAATTTCATCAATCATATTTAGATACATCAACATATGCATGTGCATGAAATAATCCTCTTTAACAAACATGTACATGTTACCCTGATTACATAATTCACTTAAATAAACGCAAGTGCACAATATCATTTCCTTTTAAATACATGTGTACATTACATCATTCACTTTAATACACGCAAGTGCACAATGTTCATTTCTATATACACGTGTTCATTACACCTTAATCGTTTGAGTATACACGTCATGATATAAATCCTTTGTATTCTCTCATGTTAATTCCATCAATATTCATTTAAATATACGCATGATATACATAGTATCCAAAAATATTTATTCCGTAATTCAATCAACCTGTACCTATACACATACAAATGAATTACCTGCACATTTAACGAGCGAAGAGCATAATATTAGTTTTACCTAACGCGTCACGGTACATCACTTAACTCACATGTATATATATAAAACTGTTTATATTAGTTTTATATTCGTACCGTCACGGTACATCAGTTAACTTACACGTATATAGAACTGTTTATATTAGTTTTATATTCGTACCGTCACGGTACATCAGTTAACTTACACGTATATAGAACTGTTTATATTAGTTTTACATAACGCGTCACGGAACATCAGTTAACTTACATGTATATAGAACTGTTTATATTAGTTTTACCTAACGCGTCACGGTACATCAGTTAACTCACATGTATATAGAACTGTTTATATTAGTTTTACCTAACGCGTCACGGTACATCAGTTAACTCACATGTATATAGAACTGTTTATATTAGTTTTACCTAACGCGTCACGGTACATCAGTTAACTTACATGTATATAGAACTGTTTATATTAGTTTTACCTAACGCGTCACGGTACATCAGTTAACTCACATGTATATAGAACTGTTTATATTAGTTTTACCTAACGCGTCACGGTACATCAGTTAACTCACATGTATATAGAACTGTTTATATTAGTTTTACATAACGCGTCACGGTACATCAGTTAACTTACATGTATATAGAACTGTTTATATTAGTTTTACCTAACGCGTCAAGGTACATCAGTTAACTCACATGTATATAGAACTGTTTATATTAGTTTTACCTAACGCGTCACGGTACATCAGTTAACTTACATGTATATAGAACTGTTTATATTAGTTTTACCTAACGCGTCACGGTACATCAGTTAACTTACATGTATATAGAACTGTTTATATTAGTTTTACATAACGCGTCACGGAACATCAGTTTACTCACATGTATATAGAACTGTTTATATTAGTTTTACCTAACGCGTCACGGTACATCAGTTAACTCACATGTATATAGAACTGTTTATATTAGTTTTACCTAACGCGTCACGGTACATCAGTTAACTCACATGTATATAGAACTGTTTATATTAGTTTTACCTAACGCGTCACGGAACATCAGTTAACTTACATGTATATAGAACTGTTTATATTAGTTTTACCTAACGCGTCACGGTACATCAGTTAACTCACATGTATATAGAACTGTTTATATTAGTTTTACCTAACGCGTCACGGTACATCAGTTAACTCACATGTATATAGAACTGTTTATATTAGTTTTACCTAACGCGTCACGGTACATCAGTTAACTCACATGTATATAGAACTGTTTATATTAGTTTTACCTAACGCGTCACGGTACATCAGTTGACTCGCATGTATATAGAACTGTTTATCTTACAGACGATGCCTACTGCTGTTACGATGGCTCCGATACCTGCTGTTACCATACCTTTGTCTACCAGTACTGGTGTAAGTGGTTTTATTTACCAAATTTCTGGCCACATCAAATCCCTTAAAGTTTTCCACAGGAAAGCATCATTGGAGTTAAAGTGTAATTTAAAATCTTGGTATTACATGGTACGTAAACTCAATAAGTCTGTTTCATGTAGTAATATAGTATCATATCCCCTGATTATCGGCATTTGCCTCTGGCAGACCTTGACTAGTTAAATGGCTGCAGGCGTATACTATTGGGATACTGTTTACTCCAGAAATGAAACTAATGGATTTGGATTTAGAAGAACTCGAACAATGTTTTGATTAATGTTGAACATCCGCGCCTAACACGGTACACTATTACCTTTGCCAATTCCAAATTTGTGGAACTCATTCGTTCGTCCTATTGTGAAGAGTTTTCTTTTCCGAGAAAGGCGAACGGCGTTATACCTACATAAGAGCGTATTCGTTTAACACATCAAAGATGAAATCTTGAGAATGTCAGATCGACAATTGTTTTGTTGCGTTTGGTAACAAGATAATCCAACAGACAATTTACATACCCGTGGGAGCAAAATGTGCCCTTTTGTGGTCGACTTGTTTCGTTTTCATGCGATGCTAACTATATTTAAGAGCTTATCTGAACAGGAAAGGTACCATAACTTTGCAAGATCCTTCAATCTTAGCTATCGATATTTTGACGATGTGTTATCTTGAAATAAAACTGTTATTGATAATCCTGTATACTCAGGCCTCCTTACTAGTTACGTGACCACCAGA
The DNA here is from genome assembly GCF_902652985.1 of Pecten maximus. Taxonomy (NCBI): domain Eukaryota; kingdom Metazoa; phylum Mollusca; class Bivalvia; order Pectinida; family Pectinidae; genus Pecten; species Pecten maximus. The sequence goes on from NC_047025.1 coordinate 31,200,166, forward strand.
AATAGTTTACAACTAAGCTGTGTAAGAAGTGTTATGATTTCCATTTCCCAAGTGTTAATTTGCCATTTCTAGATAGTAACATCCCTGCTTCCCCTTCCTACGGTGGTTGTATGTCCTAGTTTATTCAGTAACATTTCTGCTCCCCCTTCCTACAGTGGTTGTATGTCCTAGTTTATTCAGTAACATTTCAGTTAAGATTTCGATCGTTGACGGAGATATTAACAACACAAGAATTCGAGAGATGCAGGTTGACTAAGACCATTGGAAAAGTTTGTGGTCCTCTATTGGTTGACACCAGGATCTCGTTCGGAAATGTTATTTCCTTTTGCGATATGAATCAGACGTGTTCGATGTTTGTTGATATGCTTGTTGGTTCCGTCATCATCATCCTAGTTTTAATTTTGAGAATGTGATTTGATAAATTTATATGGCGGGTGTCGTCATTGAATACCTTGTCTTATTCTACCTTTACTCTTTCAAAGGAATCCATGCTTTCAACTCTCTATCTTTGTTTGAATTTTGACCTCTTTTTTATTGATAGCGAGTCAGAATTATGGTTTTCTTATCATGTCGGTATTATCTGTTTTTGAAAATAGGATAAAGTGCTTCTTGTTGATGTTGATGAAACGGGGGTCTGAATAGTTAAAATGCATCTTGCATTATACTCTATTGTGTTCATGCATTCGCTATTATGTAGCCTATATACGTCCCTAATTCTTAAATAGTGTAATCGACAAGATCAATCAATTAGTATTGTAACCAGAAAATGGGACTTCCAGACCGGAACTCTAACCCAGGACCTTCGACCTCTAGACGAACTCTCTAACCATTTGAGCTACCTGGCCACCGGCGTTCAGCGAAGACCAGTTCGGCTACATTCCTCATTTCTTTAACAAAGTATTCGAAGCCAAAGACACGAGACCTTATAACACATCTAGTGGGTAATTTAGTTGGGACCACATATAAGAAACGAGTGAAATGCAGCAAACAAACCGGGACTCGAACCCAGGACTCTTAAACTCTAGACCGACGCTCCATTTGAACTACAATAGGCATTACAGCTTAGAACAATGAATCAATCACTTAATTGGAAACTTTGGCAATATTGCCTTTTCACCACTGCCATACGTCGATTCCGTAAAGTGAAATAAAAATATTTCTGATATGGCAAAACAAGTTTACGTACGTGTCGATGCATTGAATTTTTCATCAAATCATTATATAAGATATACAGTATACCATCCGAAACTATTTCCTGAATAATTGGGTTCACTGACCCTCATTACTCTAGGACGAACTATTATTAGCTAATATACCAACACAACACAACACCAGGAAAAACCTAACAGGGAGCCAGACACACCACAAAGGTCGAAGGCGAAATGAACGATAAGACATCACATGTAGACTGATGTCTCGTCGTTCATAGACCTTAGACCGTTGACCATTATTTTTCTGAATAAATGCTCTCGCATCACTCTGTCTCGGGATGCTATGAGGACAATGGATGGTGGTGTCATGGAGACACTGACATGGCTACATGATAACGAGTGACTGTGATTAGTAGTGCAAAGAAGAACAGAAATACCCCCCAAATGTTTCCAATGGGACATATCTGTTTGATCATGCCCTCTAGGTAGACACTCTCCTCCCCTCTTCACTAGATAATTTCCGAACAGAACGCCCTGTTTAAGATGTTTTTGTGATGATCCTTAACCCAAATGAGGAAGAATTTGTCCATTGTTACCATCCTCTGCTTGACATTCCACTTTTGGCAGTATATGACCGATTGTCATGCTATCGGATCATTAATTTAATTGTAAGGATGTCCTATACATACTTTTCCCGCTGTATCATTACAAGGTTCTGATGAAAATGTTCCCTCCAGGATACAGAATTTACCCCCGTGTTGTTGGTGCGTTCTGACAAACCATGGCTCCTACTACTAACATGATTGTCCTATATGTTACAGGGTTCTGGTCCATATGGGTCATCATCTTCTTTTCTATCGTAAGCTGCGTCATATGTCTCCGACGCCGACGGGCTCGTCAAAACTACATACGATTTGGACAGCCGCAGTACGGAAGTGCGACGGTTGTAGCAACAACAACAACAACATCAAATGCTCCAGTGGCCTATCCGCAAGGATATCCCGCACAGCAGGGCTACCCACAGCAGGGCTACCCACAGTCCGCCCAACAAGGCTATCAACAACCTGCCGCCGCGGGATACCCAACAGCTCCACCGACGTACTCTGATGTAGCTCCCCCAGGTTACACACCTCAAGAGGTAAGTTATATCTACTATATTTCTTAAAACCTGACTTTATACCTACTGTAATAGTCATTCACCTTATCGGTGTTTTTATGATTAAAGAAAATGCGGAAAATACATGTATTTGGAAGAGTATTTGGATTAGGTATAGTCAACTGTTCTTGGATGTCTTGATCAAGCTATAACTATATTCTTTTTTATTGAATAAAACACAATTTAGTATTGTATGTTAAGTAGTATATATATATTGTTCTCATTTCTTTTAAAGTAGTATATGTGCTATGAAAGGGGTAAACGATAATGTTTGTATGACGTCAAACGTGCATGCCTGCATGAAATGCCCCTTCTGCCATCGACGAGCGACTTTTGATATTCATTCTTGAAATCGCGTAAATTGTAAGTTGATTGTAGATATCAGGCGTCTGCTGCTGTATCGAGTAAAATAATAGTTCTAGATGACGTTGGTATTATCCTAATTACCTCCCTTTTTGTGATATATCAGTTCGTTTTATCTTCCATTCCATTATGGAACCAAAACTGATTACCGTTTAATAGACATGCTATTATGTCGTAGAGATCGTGTCAAAGTTTGTTTCGGGGAGGAAAACACTCTGAAGCTTATTTTGTTTCATTTGAGAGTAGAGGTTGTAATTATAACAACCACTGTATACTGATAACATGGAGTTGATAAGGAAATCACAAACACAAATGACTTTTAGTTTTACAATTAAATATTATTTGATGAAAACTATTGTACTAGCTATCTACATGAATGGAAATTAATAAAAACTCATATTAAAATTGTTCACTCTTTAACAGAAATCCGCCCCGCCACAATACCAACAATAGATGGCACCGCCTATGTAGCTAATGGACGTACACACAAACATCCCATGGATAGTGTACAGCAGTCAAGCTTCAATATTTACTCTGTCTATTTCTACATCAGAGAATGGATAATTTGAGGTTCGTGTTGTAAATAATGTGTTTTGATTAATATACGATATGTAATAAGCAAATATTCTAATTCTAAGTTATGACCAAGAATTTTATTTAGAGTACACGCCATTTTTTCTGTTATAGCTCCATGAAATGTATTCCTTATGATTTGATATACTCTTCACAGCCCCTGTGAATGTTCACTTTTATTGATAAAGTCTATTCTCAAAAAATGTATCACGCAGTTGATTCAGCCAATCAAAAGCGACGTTACAAAAGGCGATGTCAATTTATCTTTAGGGATTTGTACCATCAATTTTTAAGCCAATGAAAACGCTTTTTACAAGAACGATTAAATTACACATGAGTGTATGGAGATATAATTTATAATAGTTCTGTGTTTGTCGCATTCGTTGTCTTGGAGTTTTTTATATTAAATGTTTAAGAGTGCAATATCCTCTCTATGCCACAAGATGTGAATGATCAGATTTTGTGTGTTTTTGTGTTTTTTAAATGATGGTGGTTCAGGCTACCATTTCAATATTTTAGTTTTAAGCTGCGATCTTTCTCTCTTGTATATATGATTTACGCCAGTTGGAAATCAAAAAGGTTTGAGAGACATTCCGTGTTATAAGCTGGAAGCATATTGCAAATGTAATGAAACCTGAAGTATTCGAACCGATTGTTATCATTGATAGTGGAAATATAGTTTAATGAACATAATGAAAACTAAGAGGACAGAGCAATTTAACACTATATACCGGTAAATCTATTCATAAAGGAACAATGATGAACATATTCCAATATTTAATTCGTGGAAGGCATTTTGCAGACATTATTCAATAAATTCGACAAAGATCTTAATCCTTTATATGATAATAATATGTTCTGTATGATAATAAGTCAACGATAATAAGTCAATTTTCCAGTTGAGTGACATTATGGAATGTATGCTTTTGTGATGTTTGAAAAGTTATCTTTTAATGTATCATTTTAATCAATGAATTTCTTTTTTTCTTTTTTTTTTATAATGTAGCTATTTCAGATAAATAACTACTGCTAGCTTTGTATTTACTGAATGATTATTTTCTGTATCAATTCAAAATAAATACTGAATTATATCCTTGATTTAAACTACATTATATTTACCTAAACCATTTATGACATTTTCTCTAATACAGAATCTCCAAAAAATATTGCGGCATTCTTAAGGAGAAGAAAGTGTACTGCTGATTTTTTCCTGCGATTACACTCATTTTCATATCATATTATGTTGTGCTTTACTTTTCACCTGTTAATGCTATTGTTTAACGTCACGTGTCATATGATAACACCCATTATACAATACCATAGCATTATGTGACAGATATGACACCATGTCACTATAACGTTGTACTGAAATGTAGTGGAAAGTCGTGATGGTGACGTTGATAAGATAACTTACGGTTCTGCTGGGCGTCGCTGAATGAAACTTTAGGACACATTGAAAAAAAAAACACTATAAAAATAAATAAAGAGAGTGAAATTTCTTCACGTATAAATTACGCTTGTCTTAATCTTACAAAATTGTTTATATTTATACTGGGTAAGTGCTTTTTCATTTACGTCACTGAGCTTGTACGTTACAGTCAAGTATTCGCTGGCCTAGAAGGGATATTTCTAAAAGGAAACACCTAACATCATCACCATAGTATTAAGCTTGTCAAACGTTGCTATATTTGGCGCTTTGGTTATTTTTATTATTACAGGAATTTTTTTTATTTGTGTCTATTTTCTTGTGGTTATGTTCCAAATTGTGTGATTTATATCATAAACCTTGTTTTATTTTTGAAAACTTGTGAAATAAATTCGAAATTTTGTTATGTATGTTCGATTAATGATAATAATAAAAATATTTCAAAAAGATATCTTTGATGTTTGGTTGTTATATAAGCATATAATACTGTAAACGTGGAAATTTACACGAGGGGGGATTTACGCCAATTACGCGGATGCCTTTTGATCGCGAAAATTCCCACATATGTACTTTACACTATTACCACCCTCCACAAGTTACATACTTTACACTATTATCAACCTCCAATGTTGCATACAACCTCCAAAAAATACTACATTACACTTACCAACCTCCAAAAGTTACATGCATTACACTATTACCACCCTCCAAAAGTTAATTCTTTACACTATTACCTCCCTCCAAAAGTTACATATTTTACACTATTACCTCCTTCCAATAATTACATATTTTACATTATTATACCTTTAGTTATTTTACACTATATAAAAGGTAGACAATAGAAATGCTATTTGAAACATATCCTCCAAAAATGCTATTTACCAGGTTAATAGTCGAAAGTGCTATTTACCAGAATGAGCGCATTCATATTTTCGCGGATTTTTTTGCTTTGTTCATTCTCATTGGACAATGCATTTGTCATACCCCTTCGGATTGTCTCTACAGCCATCCCCTGTATTAGGATAAAGTGCGAAAACTCTTTCGAAAACGTAAGCTTCCAAGACGAAACAGAAACAGTTTGTTTACTTAAATCGTTCGAGAGAATGCTACAGGATCATTTCGGAAAATGGCTTCAGATTATATAATATGGACGAAGAAGCGTAACGCTAACACACAAGAAGTAATGCATCTTCTTTTTTTTTGTTGATTTTGAATTTACATTAAAATTCGATGGCGTCGGGAAATAGTTAATGTCTCTGGGGACAATAAAAGTGCTATTTCCCTCACACCCATACAGTAACTGTATTCTTTTACCACCCTCCAAAAGCTACATACTTTACACTATTACCACCCTCCAAAAGTTACATACTTTACACTATTACCACCCTCCAAAAATTACATATTTTTCACTATTACCATCCTCTAAAGCTTCATACTTTACACTATTACCATCCTCTACAGCTACATACTTAACACTATTATCACCCTCCAAAAGCTACATACTTAACACTATTACCACCCTCTAAAAGCTACATACTTAACACTTTTACCTCCCTCCAAAAGCTACACACTTTACACTATTACCACCCTCTAAAAGCTTCATACTTAACACTATTACCACCCTCTAAAAGTTACATACTTAAAACTATTACCAACCTCCAAAAATTACATACTTTACACTATTACCTCCCTCCAAAAGTTACATACTTTACACTATTACCACCCTCATAAAGTTACATATTTTACACTATTACCACCCTTCAACAGTTACATACTTTACACTATTACCACCCTCTAAAAGTTACACACTTTACACTATTACCTCCCTCTAAAAGCTACATACTTAACACTATTACCACCCTCTAAAAGCTTCATACTTGACACTATTACGTCCCTCATAAAGTTACATACTTTACACTATTACGTCCCTCATAAAGTTACATACTTTACACTATTACCACCCTCATAAAGTTACATATTTTACACTATTACCACCCTTCAACAGTTACATACTTTACACTATTACCACCCTCCAATGTTACATATTTTACACTATTATCACCCTTCAACAGTTACATACTTTACACTATTACCTCCCTCCAAAAGCTACATACTTTACACTATTACCACCCTCATAAAGTTACATACTTTACACTATTACCACCCTCCAAAAGTTACATACTTTACACTATTACCACCCTCCAAAAGCTTCATACTTTACACTATTACCACCCTCTAAAAGTTACACACTTTACACTATTACCTCCCTCTAAAAGCTACATACTTAACACTATTACCACCCTCTAAAAGCTTCATACTTGACACTATTACGTCCCTCATAAAGTTACATACTTTACACTATTACGTCCCTCATAAAGTTACATACTTTACACTATTACCACCCTCATAAAGTTACATATTTTACACTATTACCACCCTTCAACAGTTACATACTTTACACTATTACCACCCTCCAATGTTACATATTTTACACTATTATCACCCTTCAACAGTTACATACTTTACACTATTACCTCCCTCCAAAAGCTACATACTTTACACTATTACCACCCTCATAAAGTTACATACTTTACACTATTACCACCCTCATAAAGTTACATATTTTACACTATTACCACCCTTCAACAGTTACATACTTTACACTATTACCACCCTCCAATGTTACATATTTTACACTATTATCACCCTTCAACAGTTACATACTTTACACTATTACCTCCCTCCAAAAGCTACATACTTTACACAATTACCACCCTCATAAAGTTACATACTTTACACTATTACCACCCTCATAAAGTTACATACTTTACACTATTACCACCCCAATAGTTTTAGCCTCTCTTTGTATCCTTTTAAGTGAATAAATAATTAACTGCATCCCGAAGACGTACCTAGCCTCTATATTTTGTATGTAAAAATCTTTAATAGATGTGATCATTATTAGGACGCTATTATGGTTTCTTTCACTTGTTGGAATAGAAGTATATATTGTGTATATTATTATTGTTACAAGTAACTAGTAATTAATACCGACAGAATAGTGTTTTTGCTTCTGATAATAAAATGTTATTGTTTTATTTTAGACATAGGGACAGAAGATTGCGGTAATTAGATCGGATTTGTTACATTTACGGGGCAGTATATGGTTGAGTAAATACCTCCTTTAATGAAGTATTTTGCATTTGAATGATGCCTGGTTATAGTCTGTTTAATCTTAGTCATTACGGTAAAAAATTGGAGATTGATTGTAGTTTTTATGTATAATAGGACGAATGGGCGTGATTTACCTGTTAACACGCTGTCCAATTAAAGCTCATTGTGTCTATCTTTATATCCATCAATCAACATCGTCGTTCGTCATTGTCATATACAGGAAAAGCTGTATCAACATTTACCAACATTACTAAACCAGCTCACTCAAAAGTACAAATACTAGCCACACGAGTGAAATATATTTGGTATTACTGAAGATACTGTTAGATATCCTGTTTATTACATTTTATAGCAAATTATACCAAGGCAGCTCAATCTCTCCTAGAATTCATTGCGGTCCCTGTAAACGGCTCACAAATGTGCGCCAAATCGTGACGTTATGCATTCTATCTTGCATTGTGACGTCATATAACATGACGGAGAACTACATGCAAATCTTAATCGTCCCCATTGTCGTTAGTAAGCGGTGTTCTGATTGGTAAAAATGTAATAAACGTATTATTTTCGATCGGACACAAAAATGTCTCAAAAATCAAATATTTGGTTCTACCTTTAGTTGAAAATACTAGCTTACACACACATTTAAGTAACAGTATCGATATCAACGATTTATCAGCTTCAATACTTCTGTTGACACGGGTGGTCGTATAAATACTGGTACTATGTACTAAAGTATTACAAAGATATATCTTATTTCTTTACAGTATTTTTATTGTCTTTTTCAAATCGATGATTTTTTTCGACCGCAAGGAAGACAAATAATCCAGAAAAATTGACGAATTAATCCTTGTGGTTCTGATGCATATTGCAACTCCTTTCAGAAAGACTTTTTAACCCGGAAACGGAAACGGAAAGATCCACCGACACGGACAATTGAAATCATGAAAACACCAGCACCAAGGCCACCATATTCCAAATGCGTTCCCTCTCCTCGGCAACAGCGGAAGCTGCCTGGTACTTTGACCTAGAATGACAGAATTGATACTACCAAACATTATTCTAATGACAAAACGAAGGACGTGATTTCCATTTCGTCCTGACTAACGTGGATCCATTAATAATGCATTGGCAATTATCAACAAAAAAAATGAATAAATAAAATATGTTACCGAAAAGAGTAACATTACTTGGTGCATGGTTAGATTATGTTAACTCGTATTAGTGAGCAGTAAGGCTATGTCACGCTTACCAGAATTAGTAAGTTTATCAGTCATAACTATCATGTTTTGTTATTTTATAAAGCCATAACGCTTCTTTATCACACACGTGCAATATCACATTTCTGTGTTGCGATTTGTTGTTTCCATGTGACTTGTATTCCTACACGTGGAGACAACCTATTTTGTTATGACGAAACCTATTGAAATGGCGGCTGCCTACCGTTACCATTCATAACAGTGCCAACAAATCGTCCATTCGACCTCGTCTCTCACCTTTCACGGAAGTTCGAACACGATGTTTGGTGTAAACATCTCTGTTGGTACCTTCAATATCCAAATTAACTCAAGCATTGAAACTTGTAAATATCCAGCGGTCAAAAAACACCGTCCAATCGTTCTGTATGATACCGACTGTGACTGACTAATGAGGATGAGGTTTTCGCGCCAAGTGCCAATCTGTGACGTCACAATATAACCAGTCGCTTGTATGCTACGTTATTGTTTTTATTTCTTCTCACTAAAATGACTTACTTACAAACAATTCATTTGTAGAAATGATATCATAGAATTATTTGTATGCTATAAAGTAAATTGTCTTTTTATCACTGCAGAATAAATGTCAATTGTTTTCAACTAGAATTGCATATTAACCGTACACATTAGTACACAGCGGAGGCCTATCCCTGATTTTACCATGAGAAAATAATAGAATAAATCATAGCAGATAACGAATCTAGTCTACCCTCCACACAAGTTCATAACACCGAAGACAATAATAATCTTACCTTCCAGAAAGTTTACTGAAGAACACACCATAGACAATGGCCTCTACCTTCTCAAAGTTTACTTGAGTGCACACCATAGACAATGGCATCTTACCTTCACAAATATCTACTGGAGTACACACCATAGACAATGGCGTCTTACCTTCAACAAAGATCTACTGGAGTACACACCATAGACAATGGCGTCTTACCTTCAACAAAGATCTACTCGAGTACACACCATAGACAATGGCGTCTTATCTTCACAAAGTTTACTGGAGTACACACTATAGACAATGGCGTCTTACCTTCAACAAAGGTCTTCTGGAGTGCACACTATAGACAATGGCGTCTTACCTTCAACAAATATCTACTGGAATACACACCATAGACAATGGCGTCTTACCTTCAACAAATATCTACTGGTGTACACACCATAGACAATGGCGTCTTACCTTCACAAATATCTACTGGAGTACACACCATAGACAATGGCGTCTTACCTTCACAAAGTTATACTGGAGTACACACCATAGACAATGGCGTTTTACCTTCAACAAAGATCTACTGGAGTACACACCATAGACAATGGCGTCTTACCTTCAACAAAGATCTACTGGAGTACACACCATAGACAATGGCGTCTTACCTTCAACAAAGATCTACTGGAGTACACACCATAGACAATGGCGTCTTACCTTCAACAAAGATCTACTTGAGTACACACCATAGACAATGGCGTCTTATCTTCACAAAGTTTACTGGAGTACATACCATAGACAATGGCGTCTTACCTTCACAAATATCTACTGGTGTACACACCATAGACAATGGCGTCTTACCTTCACAAAGATCTACTGGAGTACACACCATAGACAATGGCGTCTTACCTTCACAAAGGTCTACTGGAGTACACACCATAGACAATGGCCTCTTACCTTCACAAAGGTCTTCTGGAGTGCACACTATAGACAATGGCGTCTTACCTTCAACAAATATCTACTGGAATACACACCATAGACAATGGCGTCTTACCTTCAACAAATATCTACTGGTGTACACACCATAGACAATGGCGTCTTACCTTCACAAATATCTACTGGAGTACACACCATAGACAATGGCGTCTTACCTTCACAAAGTTATACTGGAGTACACACCATAGACAATGGCGTCTTACCTTCAACAAAGATCTACTGGAGTACACACCATAGACAATGGCGTCTTACCTTCAACAAAGATCTACTTGAGTACACACCATAGACAATGGCGTCTTATCTTCACAAAGTTTACTGGAGTACATACCATAGACAATGGCGTCTTACCTTCACAAATATCTACTGGTGTACACACCATAGACAATGGCGTCTTACCTTCACAAAGATCTACTGGAGTACACATCATAGACAATGGCGTCTTACCTTCACAAAGGTCTACTGGAGTACACACCATAGACAATGGCCTCTTACCTTCACAAAGATCTACTGGAGTACACACCATAGACAATGGCGTCTTACCTTCACAAATATCGACTGGAGTACACACCATAGACAATGGCGTCTTACCTTCACAAATATCTACTGGAGTACACACCATAGACAACGGCGTCTTACCTTCAAAAAGATCTACTGGAGTACACACTATAGACAATGGCGTCTTACCTTCACAAATATCTACTGGTGTACACACCATAGACAATGGCGTCTTACCTTCACAAATATCTACTGGAGTACACACCGTAGACAATGGCGTCTTACCTTCACAAATATCTACTTGTGTACACACCATAGACAACGGCGTCTTACCTTCACAAAAATCTACTGGAGTACACACCATAGACAATGGCGTCTTACCTTCACAAATATCTACTGGAGTACACACCATAGACAATGGCGTCTTACCTTCACAAATATCTACTGGAGTACACACCATAGACAATGGCGTCTTACCTTCACAAATATCTACTTGAGTACACACCATAGACAATGGCGTCTTACCTTCCGCAAAACTTTGCTGCAGTGTTATGATGCACAGAGCACACAAAATGACGAAGACGATTTGCTGCGATGGTGACATGGTAGTCATGTTGACGGCTGTTAATATTCTTTTCAACAGGCGTTTCTGTCATCTACTTTGAAATTACTGCTAAAAATGTCTTTGATTATATACCACTTTCTGTCGTGTTTACGCAGTCATATTGATGTATGAGGTAACGATGTAAAGGCGGGTCACATATAAATATTTTATGTGAAATAAACCGGTGTCCATGAAACGTATTGTTTGCATAGTACTTAAATTTATAGCTTTTGACATGATATCCGTCATTTAGTTTCCAGATGGTAATGATTGATTATCTTATAACAGACCTTGTTCAGCTTTATAGTTTTATGCCTGGGCAGATCTCAGTTCAAAATATGTTCTTGTTTCAGCCTTGTTTTAAACGGAAGTAGTTTGGTTAGGCGACATATTTGTTGTCCCAATAACAAATAGTTGTGTATATTGGGAAAATATTATGGTTTGTGTATACATATGTATAAAATACGAAGCATTTTCATTCATTAAGAGAACGAGTTTATTTGGAAGATCTACAATGTAAATAAAAATGAAAAATTTCATGCATCCGAAGATGCGTCAGTATGCATATATACATTTGTATTTTATTATTTATTACGATCATCATTACATTAGCAGTAATTGTTTCAATTTGTGTCTCCTAAATCCTGGGGTTCTTTAATGCGTAACCATGTAAAACTTTTTGGATATATTTTACCTGTTATATGTTAATAAGCGAAACAAGATATGCATGTCGCTCTCTTTACTAGATATATAGGAAGATATATATGCTGACGGTAAAACCCACCTATTTGATTTTAAATGTACTACATCTCAGCTAATGAGTAAGTATGCTCGACTAAAATCAAGAATAATATATGGTAGTAGGTTTTTACGCAAAACTAGATGCTTAATTGTTACATGTTATTATCACCCTCCAAACGTTTGAGCTTTTACATTTCAAGTGGATGAAAAACCGATTGATTTTATCCAGAAAAAAAACTCGGTCCTACTCCGCCGCTATTACGGTATGTAAATTTTAGTTTTAGCGTTAAAATTTGATGATAAGATATATTTCGTAAGCACAATTTTATATGTTTTTAGGAATGTAAATGTCGTCGCCGATGCAGCATCTTTAGGATCTTAGATTTTTTATTTTTACGAGCCTTAGCGGGTATCATAAAATCTTTAAAATATGGAATGAAAACAAATATTCAAAATACTATATGGGTTTCATTTTTTCAAGAAAGGCAGGCATCCAATTATGACTGAGACTATTTAAGTAACTCCGTGTGTCAACATATCCACCAGAGGATACCTACACCATCAACACTTAGTCTAGGATATTATATACGTGTTCATCAGCCTTGCTGTCGTGATACCAACGTATAGATGTCAGTGTATCTCAATACCTCAGTAAATACAGGTAAGGATACTAACTTATAGCAGTGTATCTCGATACCTCAGTAAATACAGGTAAGGATACTAAATTATAGCGGTGTATCTCCATACCCCAGTAAATACAGGTTCGGATATTAACTTATAGCAGTGTATCTCGATACCTCAGTAAATATCGGTAAGGATATTAACTGATATCAGTGTATCTCAATACCTCGGTAAATACAGGTAAGGATACTAACTTATAGCGGTGTATCTCGATACCTCAGTAAATACAGGTAAGGAAACTAACAAATAGCAGTGTATCTCAATACCTCAGTAAATACAGGTAAGGATACTAAATTATAGCGCTGTATCTCCATACCCCAGTAAATACAGGTTCGGATATTAACTTATAGCAGTGTATCTCGATACCTCAGTAAATATCGGTAAGGATATTAACTGATATCAGTGTATCTCAATACCTCGGTAAATACAGGTAAGGATACTAACTTATAGCGGTGTATCTCGATACCTCAGTAAATACAGGTAAGGAAACTAACAAATAGCAGTGTATCTCAATACCTCAAAAAAATACAGGTTCGGATATTAACTTATAGTGGTGTATCTCGATACCTCAGTAAATACAGGTAAGGATACTAACTTATAGCACTGTATCGCAATACCTCAGCAAATACAGGTAAGGATACTAACTTATAACAGTGTATCTCAATACCTCAGTAAATACAGGTAAGGATACTAACGTATTGCACTGTATCTCAATACCCAAGTAAATACAGGTAAGGATACTAACTTAATTATAACAGTGTATCTCGATACCTCAGTTAATACAGGTAAGGATACTAACTTATAGCATTGTATCTCGATACCTCAGTAAATACAGGTAAGGATACTAACTTATAGCACTGTATCTCAATACCCCAGTAAATACAGCTAAGGATACTAACTTATAACAGTGTATCTCGATACCTCAGCAAATACAGGTAAGGATACTAACTTATAACAGTGTATCTCAATACCTCAGTAAATACAGGTAAGGATACTAACGTATTGCACTGTATCTCAATACCCCAGTAAATAAAGGTAAGGATACTAACTTAATTATAACAGTGTATCTCGATACCTCAGTTAATACAGGTAAGGATACTAACTTATAGCATTGTATCTCGATACCTCAGTAAATACAGGTAAGGATACTAACTTATAGCACTGTATCTCAATACCCCAGTAAATACAGCTAAGGATACTAACTTATAACAGTGTATCTCGATACCTCAGTAAATACAGATAAGGATACCAACTTATAGCAGTGTATCTCGATACCTCAGTAAATACAGGTAAGGATACTAACTTATAGCGGTGTATCTCGATACCTCAGTAAATACAGGTAAGGATACTAACTTATAGCGGTGTATCTCCATACCCCAGTAAATACAGGTAAGGATACCAACTTCAGCAGATACATGCAAGGATACCAATTTGGATTACTAGTACAGTAGTTTTATTCATTTATTTAGTTAGTTATTTATTTTGATATTACTGCTCTGCAAAGAAAATGTTCAAATAATACTTTGTAATGGTATTGTGTATATTGATAGAGTAGACGTTTGAAAATACTTTGCCAATGTATATACAATGTATTAATAATACAGTCGTGGCCAATGCTTGCAATTATTAGCAGCAGTGGGTTGGATATATAAGCTCAGTAACATTGGTTTTTGGTCTAAATTAGCTTGCTTTATATATATATATATATCAAAAATAGGCCTTTTGTTAATATAGTTTGTTAATATAATTATAAGTTTCATAACAGGAAAACACTGCTAATCTAATTTCATTTTTTTTTTTTTTTTATTAGTCTTTTATAAGACATAGTTGTCCACTTTTGAAGTACTTTCCACATTTTTGGCGGAAAAGCACAGAAGACGTAGGTAAAACAAGTTAATTGAAATAACCTCTCAAAAAAAGACATAACCCATGTCATCCGGACAGTATTTCTGGTTCTTCTGGTGAATAAATAATTATGCAACTCCCCGTAGTGTTCCCAAACACTTCTAAAAACCGACGGTTGTTGTCAATCTTTCCATGTGATTTGTTGTCGTATTTCTTGTAACAAAAACTTGCTTTAGCGCCAAGACCTATATTCCTGCTATCGCACTACTTTAACGAATAGGCATGTGTTTGTTTTAATCATTTATCATTTGATGAATTAAAATAATGACCAAAATAGAATATAAAAACGACTTATATAGATTTTCCCTCATGATCAGTTCCCACGCGTACTTTTGTAAAACACGAAAGTGATGAGTGACCACGAAAGAATCATTGATTACATGCGTTTAGAATAATGGAATTATATCTAGTCTACATGACGTAGAAATGAACAGGGAAATGTCTATTTTTCAAATAAATATTCTTCAAAATGACTTTTCTGTTTCACTCTTTTAGCGTTTGGCTGGTTAGACAGTTGCTGGTTACCTTTGATTTCAGATTTACGAATGTGTGCGATATGTGGGGAAGGAGGTGGTTCTTTTTCTGAAACACCACAAACTTTGGACTCTAAGTGATTCTTTTCCTTTGCTAAACCATCACAACCAACTGCGTCATATGGGGTTCTTCCAGATACCGAGGCATATTTTCGTAATTCAAACCATTATCCGACCTTTGTTTCAGCAATCTGGAACTTTCATCGCTATTTTCTGACAACACGCTACTAATTTCTTCTATCCATATGAAGTTTACTGAATGTTTTATCAACACTGGATTTTTTTAGGTATTGACAGATACAATGTGTTGTGTCAATGACCTTTTCAAGATAGTCGTTAATGTTAGTCGTTAATGTAATACACAAATGATGTTATTGCACTGACTGCGTACACATATCTCCCTTTTTGCCAATCTGTTTCTCCTCCCCGCGCAATAAATTTTCCTTTACAATATCCTATTTTTTATATCACGGGCGTCAATGACGTTATGCGAAATTTCTGAAATGTAAGTTCCTACTTTCCTTAGTATTATAGACAATTTCACCATTCTGGCTTTCACGAATTGCTGTCATTAATCTGTCCAGTTGAGATGGGTTTTTTCAGTAAATTTCTTCCGATTCTCTTGAAGCGTTTCACCTGATTCGAAACCAATGAGATCAATATCTCCGTAGTTTCCTTCTAGGCCTTGATTGATTTTCTTTCCGTTGGAAGTAAGACACTCATATTTAAAATCCAAATTGTCACTCAAAGTTTCAACAATGTCACCGCACACTGGGATGACCTTTGCTTTCCAGAATATTTTTGAACTGTTTGTGTATCGCATTCCAGTGGTTGATTTACACTATATTGTCTAGAGGAAACTTGCTTTCTTTATCTTCTTGAACCATCGATCTTCGAAAAGTCGTTAACGCCATCCGGAATCAACGTAATTATTTTCTCCTTTTCTATGTCCTTATTGGGTAATTTTCCATCTTCTGGTGCGTATTCTGTGGATAGATCTTCGGTGATATCACCATATTTAGTTCAATGTCTTCAAATTCTTCATCGTTTTCATCTTGTGAAGTAAATAGGGCTAAACAAATTTCCTTCTTTTCACTTTTAGAGTGGTATGCTTATAGAGTATGACATTAGGCGATGGTGTGTATGGGTATTTTTTTTCTCTTTTGCCACTGTGATGGTTTAAACTGGTGTATGCTTTTGGGAAGAATGTATCCGTTTTGGCGCAGGGCTGTGAGATGGAGAGAGAGATTTTGAAAATAATTCTGACGGGGTATCGAAAGAATGATAATTGAGTGTCTTTTTTGTTTCCTTATACCCTCTTTGCCTGGCAGAATTCCTGGACAATCTTGTTTTTGGTTTCGTCATTTCTTCGGCACTGAAACTGGATTAAAAGTTTAATTAATGTACCAGACACCTTGAGGGAATCAAATCATTCATAGTTAATAATCATTTTAGCACAACCACACAAGCATACTCGGGAACTCATCATTTAAGGATAAATCGTATTTTTAGCTTATTTCACCATTTATGTTTTATTTTTAGTGAATATATGAATATATAATAACTTGTTCAGACAGCACTCGTTTGTGTATGTGCAGCACTTATCAGAAATACTAATGCTGGTACGAGTACACAAACGTGTCCAATCTCGGGTAGTGAACATTTCATCTTATGCAATTTTTGCACAACATTGACAAAATCCGTGGTTTTGATCAACGAAAATCTTTATAAGTCGTGCAGGTGTTTTTCGATCAACAAATGATTTTGCCCGTAAACCAATATTAAAATGGGTGTTTTCTTGAAATAAATTTGAAGTTACACAATAACGTATTTCACCTCCCCCAGTTCGGTAATATTACTTGAAAGAAAACAAAGATGTTTAAATAAGTCATGAAAAATTTAACCTTAATTCCTTTTTATCAAGAAGCTCATTCATAACCTGACTTAACTGATTATTTGGAAATATCCTAATAAAATTGCATAACCAGTATCGATAAAAGTGTTAACTAATTCAATTTTCTGTCTTGAAAATTCGACATTTGAATGCTACACACTACACACAAGATGTTGATATACCGCTTTAATGTTAGAAAAATATCCCAAAGGTTGATCAATTGAAGCTTTTTTAATCTAAAAGCTTCCGGTTTCTGATACAATGAATACTTAATTTATTTCCAACTGTAAGGATCTCTTCCAATACCCATTTCTTTGAATAGATTGCTGTATCAGGTCAGTCATAAAATATATTTCAAATGCTTTTACAACTGCTATCTTTAGTCCCTACTTGTGTCATTTCACTGTTTAGTAACATGATTGAAAAGTTGTATCTACCTATCTCCTGAAAAAAGATGGATTAGCAGTATGCATTATTGAATATGCGATGGATTGGAAGTGGGCCTTGTTACATTTCCGAAAACATTACACAAATATCATACCGTGTTTATCTTTAGATACGTACTTCGTGGAATAACTTTAAGATATTGAAGATTGTTTTCTGAATAAGTTGTGGTTTGGTTAGTCATTATTGCTGACGAGACAATATTTCAAGATAAAGAGTCATAGTTTAAGATTAAAATCTAAATTTTCACCTCGCGTAGACAGGCCTTGGATTAAAGATGGCATTTATTTTTATTAGTTTTCTGAAACATGAAAAATCATGTTTCAGAAAACTAATAAAAATAAATGCCATCTTTAATCCAAGGCCTGTCTACGCGAGGTGAAAATTTAGATTTTAATCTTAAACTATGACTCTACGCCCTACCTTCTAGGTAACTCTTAACTAAGTGCTAATTTGTTATTCATGGCATGTAGACAGTGATTTCAAAGGAATAAATTGCTGTCTGAAACATGAAAAATCATGTTTCAGAAAACTAATAAAAATAAATGCCATCTTTAATCCAAGGCCTGTCTACGCGAGGTGAAAATTTAGATTTTAATCTTAAACTATGACTCTACGCCCTACCTTCTAGGTAACTCTTAACTAAGTGCTAATTTGTTATTCATGGCATGTAGACAGTGATTTCAAAGGAATAAATTGCTGTCTGATTTAAAGTGAAAGAAATCCGAGATGATAGACTGCATAACAAGTACACAGGCATTTTATTATAATACGTTATTCTACGTGACTGCAATATGTAAATATACTTGAATGAATATCAGCCATCCAAAACCACTATAACGTGAGGGATATCACGTACTCAATGCATAATTATAACTTGTCATATCACTCAATATAGAGTTATCAGGAACGCCAAAAAGTGTTGGGGCGAAGTGTCGTCTACAATACTACACATGTACGTACGAGGGGAGGTTATTCCGGCATTTCACAGTTTAGTCAGGTTAAATCTTATATAATTCACACAACAAGTCTGTATAAGCTATATACCATTTTTCCATTGTGTGTGGCGAGTGTCTTTTTGGAGGCTGTTTTCTCTCCTTGTGATAGCACGGAACTGATGCCGATTTTGTTTGCTTACATTTTACTCAAAAAGGGCGAACCAGTCGTCTTACTCCTAATATGCTCGGCGTTAAGTGGGAGTAGAAACTACCATTTTTAAAAGTAAAAATGACAATGACATGTCTCGGCCAAAAAACACAAAACCTTCCCACTAAAGGCCAAAAGTGAAGCAGCATGGTGGGAGACATTATTAAGCAAACTGGGGGGTTTTTTTTAAAGAGAGAGAGAGAGAGAGAGAGAGAGAGAGAGAGAGAGAGAGAGGTTTATTTCGATCACTTACGCCCTACCTGCTAGGTAAAATGATAATGAATGATACTTAGAACTTGACTATAAGGTATATTAGTTATCCTGTCGAAGTTACTTCTACCTCCTGGGTTCACAAATGAATTACTAATAAGCCAATTGCCTTCTTTACACCAAATGTTTCCACTGGTAATCACCAATGGAACGAAAATCCAATACAAAATAAATGTTAATATTGAAATCATTAATGTTTTTTGTTCTCTTATTTTTCAGATCATCACACAAAATAGCTTTAACATCACACTAAAATAATTGTTGTTTAATTCTAATTTTCAGATTTTCGCACAAAATGGTAGGAGGTAAACACTGGATTCTCTTTCTGACAGAGCTCACACTCCTGTGTGTCGTTGTTGTAACAGTTAACCAAAAGAGGATCGACATTCTTAACGAACTTTCCAAAACATTTCAAAGCTTTCGGATGAGATCCCAGTATGGTGTTTTATATATGCCACCTCCAAACAACCCACCGTCAGTGGTCTTTAACCCGGACATTCCTTCATCTTCCTTTACCTTCAATAATCAAACCAGACCGATCATGTACCCTTCTCTTCCATCAAATAACCTTCCTACCCAATTTGAACACAACTGTGCGGCTGCAATTCCAGATTTCAGAGGGAAGGTTTATGGGAACGCACTCCAACGGCCTGGAACATCGACAATTCACACCGAAGACTTGTTCATTAACTTGGTCCTTGAAAGAATGCTTGCGTGGTATAGGGCGCATTATGGACAGTATCCACCTGCAGTTTACCTGTACACGTACTTCATTCCGTGTCCAGATTGTTCTACAATCATACAAAATGCTTTGTCAAACAATCTTGTTGATACAAATGGTAACACTATACCTCTTTATGTCGGATTTAGTCAGCTTCTCGGTGGCGTACAAAACGAAAACAGAAATACGGCTAGAGATCGATCGAAAAACTTGCAAAATATCTTGAATAATAACAATGGGAGTCTGTTTGATATAGGTCGCCTCGACAGTTGCACTCTGGAAGGTTACTCAAAACGATCCAAGCGACAGGCCCAATCCACAGGCGAATGCTCAGAAGACGAGCTCCTCTTCATGCGTATGGACTTCACCACTGGAAAAGTTCAGGTTCAATGGTATCTGCCTAATGTAGCCCAAAATAAAAATGCTTGGTTTGGACTTTACGACGAAAGTGGAAATAGAAAGACTTGGGAATATTTGTACAAGGAAACATCTGGAATCAAAACGTTTAATCATTACATGAGTGATGGCTTGGAGGTGCGGTTATCCGACAGCTACAGTGAAAATGTTGTAAGAATATCCTATCCTTGGAATAACTGTGGATTTGGATGGCGGAAAATGAATAAACTTCCTGCTTCATACGGCGATGTATATATGGCTTTTACAGTTAGTAACGGTTACCCTAAAGTCGGAGTTTCATTCTGCAAGCAACGAAATGTAACCAACAGTTACGACTACATCAGCTTACAAAGTTTCGATCATGCCTTTTCGAAAAGTTACCAAGATTGGCAATGGGTATCACGACTTAGTTCTGTTGTTTCTGAGATATACCAGTACAAATTTGAGAACAGGGTGTCAATAGCAGACGGGTTCCGAGTCAAATACGTATATGCTACTCAATTAAGCTATCACCACGAGGAAGTTTACGACAATGCCTCCCCATTTTGGACACCAGGGGGATGTACTGGTGTAGAGTCTACTCCGGAGAACACCTACATCAAGGGTCCTTGTGATGCCGGGATAAATCTTGGGACAGATTACTTGGTCTTAGCTGTAACTGTACTTTTGTGTTCGCTACTGGTTTCCGGCTAGATGACAAATGTCTATACCTTGATGAATTTTCGAGCCTGGCCATGGATGATTTTGTTTTCTACTCTGGAGAACACGTACATTCGATATCTTTGTAATGCTTGAATCTGGGAAGAGACAACTTTGCCCTAGTTATGACCATAATTCTACGTTCGCTATTGATCTTTTTTTTACTGTAGTTTAACATGTGATTCTCACAAATTACAATATCCTCGCATTTTGTATGTAACACAGCCTTCTTTAAAGCCACATACTACCAGACAACCTAAATTCTAGTTGCACATGTGTACTAATGGCCATCCAAGATGGTCATTCATGTTCTCCTAACATTAAAATGACCACTGAGACATCAGTGTATAAACATAACTCGCCGCATTTATATTTATGGCGAAATTTGTCACGGAGCCGAGAACGAGACTATAACAACGTGCACTGCACATAAACTTCAGACATGGCCGTTGTTTACATATTGAGCATACGTGAACTTCGCCTAATAATGCTTTCATTTAAACATATTAACATAATATTAGCGTCATAACTGAACAAAATAAACATAGTTCACATTTAAATACTTATTTTTAAAATGTAGCAATATGCATACAGCAAAACATCGATAAAAGTTTAGATCGGTGAAGTTGACACTGTTCAAAAGCTAACCGGCAATCCAATAGACGTCCGACAAAATCGGAATTCGAGTCTATTCCCTTTTCTTCTCTCGCTAAGCTTTAACGAATCATTTCCTGTCATAAGGAAATACTCGTGTTTTGCCGATTCCACTCACTTTTGCGTCTTTTTTGGCAGAGTCTGCGTTTTTGCAGGTCCACGCGTTTGGCGTTCCGCCATTTTGTATGGACTGTAAAACTCGCCGTTGCATTGTGGGACTAATTTCCAGAGAAAGTTGGTCCGGCAGCCACAGTTATTATTTTTGGGAATTCCCAGTATACTTTCATAAATACACATTTTCTTTCAGTGTCTGATTCACGATAATCTGTTAGGTATGTATCAAGTCCAAAAACTGTAAAAAGCTCAAAATGTAAACATTGATATATGTTTCTTCGTGAGTATGTGGCTTTAACGTTACAATATCCGTTTTTACTTTGTTACTTGTGCTTATCAAACGTTACAATATCCACTTTTATTGTGATGTAACACACGCTTGAATAACCTTATACTATCCGTATTTTACTGTCATTAGTAACACATGCCTATCTAATGTTACAATATCCGTATTTTACTGTCATTAGTGACACATGCCTATCTAATGTTACAATATCCGTATTTTACTGTCATTAGTGACACATGCCTCTCTAATGTTACAATATCCGTATGTTACTGTCATTAGTGACACATGCCTATCTAATGTTACAATATCCGTATTTTACTGTCATTAGTGACACATGCCTATCTAATGTTACAATATCCGTATTTTACTGTCATTAGTGACACATGCCTATCTAATGTTACAATATCCGTATTTTACTGTCATTAGTGACACATGCCTATCTAATGTTACAATATCCGTATTTTACTGTCATTAGTGATACACATGCCTATCTAATGTTACAATATCCGAGTTTTACTGTCATTAGTGACACATGCCTATTTAATGTTACAATATCCGAGTTTTACTGTGATGTAAGACGCACCTATCTAATGTTACAATATCCATGTCTTACTATCATGTAACACGTGCCATTCTAATGTGACAATATCTCGTGTTTTTATCGTCACATAACACGTGCCAATCTAATGTTACAATATTCGTGTTTTACTGGCATTTAACACGTGCATACTTATTATTTCAAAATCCATGTTTTACCGCGATATAACACGTGCCTATCTAATGTTACAAAATCCTTGTTTTACCGCCATGTAACACGTGTCTATTTAATGTTACAATATCCGTGTTTCACCGCCATGTAACACGTGCCTATCTAACGTTTACAAAATCCATGTTTTACCGCCATGTAACACGTGCCCAACGTATGTTTCGATATCCATGTTTTACCGCCATATAACACGTGTCTATCTAATGTTACAATATCCGTGTTTCACTGTCATGTTAGACATGCTTATCTTACGTTACAATATCCGTGTTTTACTGTGATGTAACATATGTCTATCTTATATTAATATCCGTGTTTTTGTGATACATCACGTGCCTATCTAATGTGACAATATCCGTGTTTTACTGTCATGTAACACGTGCCAATCCAATGTGACAATATCCGTGTTTTTACTGTCATATAACACCTGCCTATCTAACGTGACAATATCCGTGTTTTATCGTCATGTAACACGTGCCTATCTAATGTTACAATATCCGTATTTACTGTGATGATTATTTATTTTTTGTGATGTGTATAACACGTAATTCTCAACGATACGATTTTCGTCGTTTTTGTGATGTAACACATTATTCTATCGTTGTTTCATTCAGCTTAAAAGTATGACATAATTCACCGGGAAAGGTCTTTTGGACTTTTATCAGGGCGCCGACGGTGCTCGTCGCTTCTGCTCCTTGTCATCATCGACACAACTGAAGAGTTTTATAAATATTTTTCAATTTTAACTTCAGTTTTTCCATATTAAATTTTCCACTAAAAGAAACTCAGACATGAAAATTAGTATTCAATGCCAAATGTATAAATATATCAAATATATTATCATAGTTAATAATTAAGTTTATATATATATATATGTTCAACTCTACATGGACACGAATTTTTTTCTCGATATATAAATATATGTTTATATATATTCAAATTTGTTTACAGATGATGACATGTACAATATACATGAATAAAGACGCACATTCACATTCATACACCAACAGTTAACTCCATCAAACAAGATTATGTGGTTCTTGTTACACTGTATTCAAATGTCATTATGTAAGTGTAATTAGAATACAGATTAAAAAAAATAATATGAAGACGCTTAAAAAACAAAAACTGTTACTTTTAGTTATTAAATTTATACCAAAAAAACTAAAATAATAAATAGATAAATATATGATAATAATTAATTAATTGTCTTAGTCTGAAATGATAGTTTTAAAATCGGGGAAGCCATTGATAACACCAACTTCTTGTATGAACTTATAAGATTATTACCGCTACATGATTATCCCTTTCAAAATCTAGAAGGACGACACAACAGTATGGTACTACTGTTATGCATACGTTATTAAATACTTATTCAATTAGTTAGAATTGTGTGACAAATATAGTCTCCTTTTACGTTTTGAAAAACAAATAGACCTCACCGCTTTCATTATCTGTTCACACGTGTATTACCGTTTGAATATACAGTAAATCTTATTTTCTGTGTCACGTGTTTCGTTATGTTTTCAACCACAATACCATTTTTGAAACTTTATTAAAGACCCTGGTCCATAGAAATGCAATCATGAAACAGTTAATGCTTCTATTGGTTGGCAATGAGCACTTGTTCTAAAATAACGCACATTATTTCCTCGCATGACAATGATTTAAGGATGAGAAAATGGATCAAAAGAGTCGTGATAGCCGATGATGCATCGAATGGAAAAAGGAAGTAGTTTGTATGTTTTAGAGCGGTATGCAGGGGGGGGGGGGGGGGGGATCTTATTCGTTGACAGTTCTATAAACAATACTAACTATAATTGTCGACCAATCAGGTCTACTTCCGTTCCGAAGTCGATGCATCGTAGATCGTCAAGTGTAACACCTTGTTGGTTATGTATTTTAATACTAACCAGAAGCAAACGCCTGTGCTCTTAGCACTTGCTCTCATGTGAAACGGAACGAGGTTCTGCCACATTAGCTAGGTATCGATGACGTCAGATAAATGATACATTGGTTTTGTTATACAATTGCTATGAAGTCAGGCTTCATAAAAATACCAACGTTATAAAAGAGCAAACACTCTGACCGTTACGCGACAGATAAATGTTTGTCTTACAAAACAGTCCGCAATATTTTAAATATGCATTTGCTGGATAAACGAACGAAGCTTTTACTCAATGTCCGTATCAGGTTAGGTTTATTTATATTACGATGAAAGACAAAAAGCTATGAATTTTCATATCGGTCATACCTAACAAGAAGCTGATAATTCACACAAGATTAATTGTAGACGAGGGTTTTATTATATTAGATAATGCATGAAACATAAAGAAAACAGACACATAAGACGTTCATGAAATATTTAATCTTCAACATCAATGAAGAGAGATTATTTTAACTTAGAATAGTCAGAACCTAGAACAAATGTTCTGTAATAATATGGCCTGCTATTTACAAAGTGTAGAGTAGAGAAATTCTTTCTCAGTACGAACGGTCAACATCCGCCGTTTAGACAGACAAATCGTCAGTCTTAAATAACACATGGATAAGTTTAACAAAACTATTATGTTAACAGGACATAAGAAGTCCGACGTAAATAGAAACCAGTCCAGGCTATCTAGGATGTCTTAATATAATGAAAGTAAGTATCAAATATAAGTTCATATTGTACACATGATTTGTAAGAATTCTATCAATGGGTTGATTGACTTTCAGGGTCTGTTCTTGAAGGGATAAAAACGTTCTGCTTTGACAACGGGTTATGATAAACAATTCCAGTTGACCACGTGTTCTGATAAACAGTTCCTGTTGACCACGTGTTCTGATAAACTGTTCCAGTTGACCACGTGTTCTGATAAACTGTTCCTGTTGACCACGTGTTCTGATAAACTGTTCCAGTTGACTACGTGTTCTGATAAACTGTTCTAATTGACCACGTGTTCTGATCAACTGTTCCAGTTGACCACGTGTTCTGATAAACTGTTCCTGTTGACCACGTGTTCTGATAAACTGTTCCAGTTGACCACGTGTTCTGATAAACTGTTCCAGTTGACCACGTGTTCTGATAAACAGTTCCTGTTGACCACATGTTCTGATAAACTGTTCTAATTGACCACGTGTTCTGATAAACTGTTCCAGTTGACCACGTGTTCTGATAAACTGTTCCTGTTGACCACGTGTTCTGATAAACTGTTCCAGTTGACCACGTGTTCTGATAAACAGTTCCTGTTGACCACGTGTTCTGATCAACTGTTCCAGTTGACCACGTGTTCTGATCAACTGTTCCTGTTGACCACGTGTTCTGATAAACAGTTCATGTTGACCACGTGTTGTGATAAACAGTTCCTGTTGACCACGTGTTCTGATAAACAGTTCCTGCTGACCACGTGTTCTGATCAACTGTTCTAGTTGACCACGTGTTCTGATAAACTGTTCCAGTTGACCAAGTGTTGTGATAAACTGTTCCTGTTGACCACGTGTTGTGATAAACAGTTCCTGTTGACCACGTGTTCTGATAAACAGTTCCTGTTGACCACGTGTTCTGATAAACTGTTCCAGTTGGACACGTGTTCTGATAAACTGTTCCTGTTGACCACGTGTTGTGATAAACAGTTCCTGTTAACCACGTGAGTGATAAACAGTTCCTGTTGACCACGTGTTCAGATAAACTGTTCTACCAAGATAGCATGACTACGTTGGGCCAACGTTGGCCCACAGATGTTGACTACGTAGGGCCAATGTTGGCAAACTACGTTGGCCCAATGTAATTTTGCTCATCGGCCCATCGTTGGCCCAACGTGTTGGCCCATCGTTGGACCAACATTGTATGTCAGATAGCCAATGTTGGCCCATCGTTGGACCAACAGTGTATGTCAGATAGCCAACGTTGGCCCATCGTTGGTTTCAAGTGTGTATTTCCAACTATTGGTTTCACCTTCATAGGCCCAACATTGGCCCAACGTAACAAACAGTAGATAAAGTGATGCTTATGTGTAATGCTGGCAACATAAAAATTAATCAGTTGTCATATTGACAAGTGCTTTACAATTTATTTGTATATGATGACAGTTTTAAATACAGTATGTTATGTATCATTATAAAGAGTAAAAACTGATAAATGATTATCAGATGTTAATTTTAGTTTTCTGTCCCAGATCAGTCCTGTTCGGAATTGTCTCTAACCACAGCATTGATAGTTGCAGTAGCTGCCTGTTGTGTCCTTTTTTGTTCTCCTTGTCCTGCCACCATCGAGATCACAAGCAAATCTGAACCAATCTTTTGCAATTGCTGCAATTTCCGAATCTGTTGCTGTCGCACACAGGCGGTTCTTCCTTACTGTAGCTGTTGGAATAAATAAACAATATATCAAATCTACACAGAATGTAAAAATCAAGCGGCACAGATGGCCTGAATCGCTAACGTGGGCATTTCTGCAGTTATAGCATTATGGCATTAAAGTAATTTACATTATTATATATAGATTATATATATATATGAAATTTGTCAAGTAGTAATAACGACAGTATACAGACAAGTATTTTCGAGGCAATCTGCCCCTTTATCAAGAAACAAGGGAATTACAAACGATCTGACATTGAACATGGAACAGCTACACACATTTTGTAGATAAATATACTTAGTATATATGTGTGTGTGTGTGTGTGTGTAAGAAATGAAAAATAAATTCTGAAAACTTTATGACCCCGATATCTAGCAACCAAAAGTGTACGTAAGGTAGTGTACGTACGGCAGGTGGTCTTGTGAAATTAATTAATATACTAAAATTACTTCAGGAATTGAAACATATAATTAAAAAGCAAATCATATAGCCTACTTACATTGTCTTTTGATCAAAGAAATGCTCTCTTTCTTCTTCGTGATTAATCCAAATATCTTCTGTGTAAGTCGAAATAGCACGTGTACTGTGTACAACCAGTTGAATAGCTCGGACAAGGGCCCTGATAAGAATGTAACATCTGCAGGCAGCTTGACCATCCCTAGTATCAGATGTCACGGTTACCAAGGGAACTGGTCCGACCCTTGCTGTGAGAAGCGCTGACCCAGTTTTGTGGGCAGTAAATATGCATAGAAAATGGTATCCTTAAACCGGCCACTAAAATATTTACCAAAACATTTATGTCCTTGTTCCTGTTTTACTACAGTATAAAAGACTTTAATTTATGATTAGTTATTCTCACGCAAACAATACATTTTATTATATAGTGATTTTGAAAAAAAAATCACTATTAAAAAATCTTATGAAGTGTATTTTTAAAAAATGATTGATTATATATATATCAACTTTGATTACAGATAATCACTTTTGTTTGAATTTGTTGTAAACCTGCTTGGGCTTACAACATCGGGTCAACGTAGGACCAACGTTGGACCAACCTACGTAATTCAGCACTGAAATGTACTAACAGGGGGCCAATGTTGGGCCAACGTAGTGTTCCCAACTCATTTTCACTTGCTGTCGAGTAAAACAAGTTGTTGTTGGGCCAACGTCGGGCCAACGTTGTATGACCAACGCCAACCATTGGCCAACCGTACAACCATATGCCAACGTTGGCCCAACGTAGTCATGCTATCTGGGTAGTTGACCACGTGTTCTGATTAACTGTTCCTGTTGACCACGTGTTATCAACTGTTCTAATTGACCACGTGTTCTGATAAACTGTTCCAGTTGGACACGTGTTCTGATAAACTGTTCCTGTTGACCACGTGAATGATAAACAGTTCCTGTTGACCACATGTCCTGATAAATTGTTCTAGTTGACCACGTGTTGTGCTTAACAGTTCCTATTGACCACGTGTTCTGATAAACTGTTCCTGTTGACCACGTGTTGTGATAAACAGTTCCTGTTGACCACGTGTTGTGATAAACAGTTCCTGTTGACCATGTGTTCTGATAAACTGTTCTAGTTGACCACGTGTTCTGATAAACTGTTCCAGTTAAACACGTGTTCTGATAAACTGTTTCTGTTAAACACGTGTTCTGATTTACCGTTCCAGTCGATAATGTTGATTTGTTTAGTGAAGGGCTTCTTTTTATCTCCACTTGTATGAGTTGATGTCTTTAGAACGAACCAGTTTTAAGATTGTGTAGGCTTTAATCATAGATCACCTGAAACGTGTGTATTGTAGTGTTTGGAGACTTGAAGCTTTTAAAGTTTTGGGGTAAAAGGTAACTGTTTTTTTATTCATCTCCTCTGAGCATTCTCGATATATCTTGATATCTGTAAGTCAATGTGGCCCGACCAACAAACAGTCTTACCGACACATGCAGTATATAATACAGTGAAATTAATACGTATAATATCAAAAATAAAAAAGGTAAAGTCACAATAGTGTGACATATATATAATTATGAAATAATAGACATTATTAGTGTGTAATGCCACAATTACAAAACCATGGTATAGGAACATTTACAAATACCAATCATTCAGATATAATTTAGTGTATTACATATCGGTGACAATCTACAGATACTTGTGTAGATAAAATCTGCTTTGAATATTCCAACCTTCATGATATATGGAGCTGGTCACGATCACTAAAATTAGACTATGATGTCATCATTCCACAAAAACACACTTATACCTAGTAAATAATTTGGCTAGGGGATCCTCTTATCTTATCCCTGGATCCTATGAGATGTGTCCATACAACTGCATTGGCCTCTGATTCCGTCCTACTGCCGTGCTGCCAATTCAGATACGGATATCATTATATCTTACCAGGATTTATAAGGCAAATACATGCCATCAAATATATATATATCAATAAGATTGTAGATAAGGATATCATAACGGGGTCAGGTGAAATAATTCTGTACTCGGGTGAATGAGATCAGTGTGCTGACACCCGAAATAATTCTATACTCGCGTGAATGAGACTCCAAATTCACTCAATGGCAATATATTGCATGTATCACACCAATTTGTTGTCATCCGAAATAACTCTATACATGCAAGCTAACGATATTGATCATAATAAGTTGTTAAAGCTTGTTCCGTAATCTTGAAGTTATTTTTTTGATTAACATCCTTAATTTTTAGTTAACCTCTATAACTGCAGAAATAGTCAGTTTGCATGAACCTTAATATTCCATTCATATGTCTTATGAAACTCTACAATATTTGGATAATTTACCATGAATGCACAGCAGTAGCTGTCAACAATAGTAGAACAGGTGATTTTAAAGTATTCACAATGAGGTACCGATCTAAAATTACAGGACTATGTATAGAAAATAGTTGTTCAAATGTACTGGAATTGCATGAGCGATTAGCATCCCTGTCCTAAATAGGACTGTTTAGTTATAATAATAGGGTACATTTCATTGAGGAAACGTGGTACC
The DNA here is from genome assembly GCF_902652985.1 of Pecten maximus. Classification (NCBI taxonomy): domain Eukaryota; kingdom Metazoa; phylum Mollusca; class Bivalvia; order Pectinida; family Pectinidae; genus Pecten; species Pecten maximus. The sequence goes on from NC_047025.1 coordinate 31,230,685, forward strand.
AGGGTAAATCATTTATTGCATAAAAGTTGCCAACTTTTTTCCTGTTTTCCAATTTGTAGCCCGCAAATGCGTATTACGGTACAGATATGAATTTTGTATCATTTAGCGGGCTGATATTGGCTGTTGATACATTTCCATATGAAAATCAAGAGTTTTGTTGTAAGATTGATTATAATGTTTATGTTTCACACGAAATGATTTGATTTTTGATGTATTTGTATACCATATAAAAGTCTACCTGGTACAAATATATATATACATAAAACAATAAATCATAGCTTTTTTCAGCCTCTTGTCGGCCATAGTGTTAAGCGGTCAAGCGTTATTGACTCATTTACCTACTGATATGGCGTATAACATATACATACTGTTACCTGGCTACACAAACTATGTTATGTAAAAGTGTACACGGCATGAAAGGGACAGCGTTTCATTTGTGTATCGTTTTATAGGACTCGCATTTATCTGTAACGTACCAACTAGATTATTTACATTATATTTACCAAGATACTGATACCCGCGTTTTGATAAAGAGTGACATCAAAGCAGTTGTACACTCATTAGTCACTATAAAAAACTAGACTAATGACTAGTAACAAAACTTTGGTCTTGGACACATAAGTATAAAAATAATTTCAAGTGACACATTTAAAACACGTCAGCCTGTATATATGTAAGTTATATGTAAGTTTAAATTTCTATTTGTCTTGAAAGTTTCATAATTAATATTGAATATTTTATATGAGGTTTATTAAGATAATGATCACGGCAAAATATCGTGGATTCACTATTAGGTACCGAGTTATATTTTTTTAAGACGTGTAACTACGGAACACCAGTACAAAGTTATGATCGGAAGTGATACCAATGGTAACGCCTTAATTACAACGTAAAAACAAGACGACAAGGTCAGAATCACTTCTGATGAAAACAAAAAACAGAGGTAAAGGGTTTGCAATCGTGTAAGTATTGGGGCCCGCTGATGATCAAGGACAGGACATCTCTATATATTTCTAGGTGATGAAATAATCTTTCAGTTGTCTCGTCATAGTTCACAAAAAACATTATGAAACTTTTAAAATCATTTTGTACTAACGATCATACGCAAGAAAGTTTTCATATCCTTTTGTACTAACAATGATACACAAAGATTTTTTTCATATAAGTTTGTACTATCGATTACACAAAGAAATCAGTATTAAGGTATTAGTGTAAAAAGGTTTTCGTCGTATTACCAGACACGTGTCTCTCGTATGACAGATTTGATTTTGTTGGGCTCTGGTCGACCATGGCAAATTTATGTTTGATATGTACAACAAAATGATACGTGTCATATGATAGAAACCCTTGCATATTATTTTCGAATCGTGGTTTAAATATTTCAAAAATGCATGACTATGGGGCGCAGTTTTACTATTTATTCCCATTTAAGTAATGACTAAGTGGTAAACCTTAATCTTTTAAGTAATGTGATTTAGTCACTTAATCGAATCCTTTATTCAAACTTTTAATTGATATCAATGATCTATTAAGTGATATCAGCGAAACGACTAAATGATATCACTTAGAAATACAAGCTTTGTTTAGGTAATATCACGTATTGGAAACTGTTAATGGATATCAGTCATTTAAGTGACATCGATTAACGACTTAGTAATATCATTTATTCAAACTTCGAAGGGATATCACTCGTACGAATAAATAATATCACTAAATGGGAATAGATAGTAAAACAGTTCCCTTTCCTGAGTAGGTCATTTCTAAAGTTTAAACAGAGAACAAAACGAATGACTTGTAGTTGTCCTGGTTACAATTAGATTAAACACTCGTCTATAGCTAATTTTTAAATATCAAATCATGTATCACGTTTCTATTACACAGGTATTTTATCGTCACAAACTTAAACAAAAGTAGACATAGTTATGTAGATATGTTTTTTAAACATTCGTTAATAATGCACTTGGCTACGTCTCTTATTTACCAAACGTTGTCATTTCAAATGTTCATACACGCAAATGTGGTTTCACAATACACAAACAATATATACAGATATTTCCATGACATTTCTTATACATAGACTACAGAAAATGTTTACTTAGTAAAGAGATACCCAGATGCCCAACTCTGCTTATCTCGATATTCAAGTGATAATGGCTAATCTCCTGATTTCACCGACAATTCAAACCAATTTCAGCTGAAAAACACTCATAACCAATTTTGACTTCTTCTATTTAAAACCGGGAGACTGGAAGGTTTCCTTACTGTTCGTATGGTCATTGTATATGTACGTGAGACTGTTACTAATTTTAGCGAGTTACCTTTGATCCAAGGGTGTTTAATAACGTTGGACTAAATCCTTTCATCCCTATACAGAATAAGAAGATTTTTGAGGGAAAATTGTATCATCCCCTATTATACCTCAAGGAATTCAGACCCATAATTTATACTAAAGTTATTCCCTTCAACAAGGATGCTTCGAAGTTTTTTCTATTAGATTTTGTCTATCATTCATCTGTAAAGGTTTTTCGTGTTTCAGTTTCCTTTCTGCACATATTACTTGCAAAAAAGAAATGTCATCTCCAGTAACGAAAGTAGAATTATTGAGGCACGTATGTAACTTTAACATCCTACTAAAATAATTGTGGTTTACTTTTAATTTTTAGATTTTCGCACAAAATGTTAGGAGGCAAACACTGGATTCTCATTCTGACAGAAATCGCACTCCAGGAGCTTTCCAGTAAGTTTCTAGAGTTAGATCCCAGTGTGGCGTTTTATATATGGTATTTGAAAGAATGCTAGCGTGGTATAGGGTGTACTTTGGACAGGATCCACCTACAGTTTACCTGTACTCGTACTTCATCCCATGTCCAGATTGTACTACAATCATACAAAATGGTTAAACAACTACTCTTGTTGATACGAATTGAAACACTATCCTTCTGTATGTCGGCTTTAGCCAGCTTCTCGGCGGAGTACCAAACGAAAACAGAAACGTGACTAGAAGTCGAGTGCAAACTTGCGAAACATCTTGAATAATCATAATGGAAGTCTGTTCGATATAGGTAGGACCGTGCCTCGAACATCAACTGCAGTATGTCTGCAGTCGGGTATCAAAAGTCGATCCAAACACAGGGACACGTTACAATAATATTCAATGATACAACGTTTCTGCGGACCTGCCAAGGTGTTGCGCAACTTCCGGTCCATAGCATCACTTTTTTGGAGGGAATATTAAAAACTTCCGACAAAGTGCTTTAAAATGGGGAGTATGAGAACAGATGGACAATTAAGGATTATATGTGTGAAAATTATAACTTATAACGAAACGATAGCAGCAATTCCCATGAAAAAAGACTGAAAGTAAGTGTTTTTAATTTATATTTGAAATTGGCGCCCTGGGATTTCCAGAATCGGAGCGTCGTCCCTTGTGTTATGTTTATATCGAACCCCCATATATTTTATACATACATTATTATTGTAACGTGTCCCTGTGATCCAAACGACAGGCGCAAACCACTAGCGAATGTTCAGAGAATGAGTTTTTCTTCCTTCGAATGGACTTCACAACTGGGAAAGTTCAGGTTGTTTGGGACCTGCCAAATATAAACCTTGGCAGCAATGCTTGGGTTGGTCTTTATGACAAAAGCGGAACTAGGAAGACTTGGGGATATTTATCCAAGGAAAAATCTGGCATCAAAACGTTTAATTATTACATGAGTGCCGTTTTGTAGGCTCGTCTCTCCGCTTCCTACACAGAAAATATTGTGAGGACATCCTATCCTTGGTATAAGTGTGGATTCGGATGGCGCAAAATGATTAAATTTCCTGTATCATATGGAGATGTATACATGGCATTAACAGTTGCTAACGGCTACTCTAAAGTTGGAGCAGCGTTCTGCAAACGACGAGGTGTAGCTAACAAGCATGACTACGTTAGCATACAAAATTTTGACCAGGCTTTTGCGAATAAATATCAAGACTACCAGTGGATTTCGAAGCTTAGCACTGCTTATCAAAATATATATGAGTACACATACGGGAGAAGGGTGTCAATGTCTGGGGGGTTCCGAGTGAAATACGTGCATAGCACTACATTTAAGTACAACTTCGAGGAAGTTTACGACAATGCCTCTCCATTTTGGACACCAGGGGGGTGTACTGGTGTAGAGTCTACTTCGGAGAACTCCTACAACAAGGATCCTTGTAATGCCGGGATACTTCTTGGGAGAGATAACTTGGTCTTAGCTGTAACTCTACTTCTGTGTTCGCTACTGGTTTCAGGCTAGATGACAAATGTCATAATGAATTTTCGAGTCTGGTCATGGGTAATTTTTTTTTTTTTTTTTTTGTGATAAGCAGGTAACTCCTGTATTTTGATAGGCAGAACAAATGAAAAAAAATAGATGTATCCTTTCATTGGCATATTCATTATGAAGTAGTACATACAGGCTTCAGATTGTTAACATATATGTGGGAAAATATTTTTATTTTGTGGTTATATATGGTTTTTACAAGACTAAAAACAGAGAAATGAAAAAATAAGTTTACTTATCCTTCAGAGATGTATTATAGATTACAAGTATATCTACTTTTGTAAAGGTAATGTGTGTGGGTTTCTGGCTATGTTTACATATCAAAAACATGTGCCATCAAAAACCTGTGCCTTATTCATAATTGGGCACTTTTACTGTACACTGCTACCTAAATATAGACACTGAGCTTCAACCACTTTCATTTCGATTTTTTGTGCAAATACGATAAATCAAGTTGATGTTAACATTCCTGATGACCCTTTGGAACGCCGCATTACTTTAAGATCCATACCCTTGCCCACTTGCCCTAAAACAGCTTTAATTCCAAACAAACAAAAAACTATACACAACTTGACAATTTTGCGACAATGCTCTTGGTATAAGAAGAAGATAAAACGTTTTTGCTAAATCTAGTGGTAGTTGGCGTTCGTGTTGTTTATGATGACACGTTTCCCACAGGAAATACCTGTTTCAAAATTTTGTAAATCATTTTACTGCATACCCAGTAACATTCTATTGTACATAACATAATTCTTTTGAATAGAGTTTTATTTACACAAATAGTATGCATGCAGTATTGGAAATTCGTTTAAGCTTTGGCAGATTAAATCTGCAGTAATCCGATCATGAAATAAGAGGATAAGTGTTGTATTTTTTCCTGCTTGTATTTCTTTCTTTTTTTTCTTCTTCTTTTTTTTTTTTTTTTTTAGATTACAAAGTATAAAGATGGTTTAAGTGATATATTAAACATAGTTCAGCAAAGATATAAATGTATTTTTAACAGAACAGATCCGATAATTGTTGTTACTTTTGTCGAGTCATGTTTTCCGAAAATACTTTGGAAATGCATAATTAATAATACAGTCGTGGCCAATGCTTGAAATTAATCAGCAGTTGGTTAGATATTCAAGCTCAGTAACATTGGGTTTTGAAGTTCTAAATTAGTTTGCTTTATATATAAATATTATTTATAAACTTAATTTTTAACTTGTTATAAAACTCCCCATAGTATTCCCAAACACTTCTACAAACCGACGGTTATTGTCGACATTTCCATGTGATTAGTTGTGGTATAACAAAAACTTGTTTTAGCGCTACGAACTTTACTCCTGCTATCTTACAGCTTCAACGTTCATCACTTGGTAAATTAAAAAACAAATAACAAAAATAGAATATAAAAACGATTTATGTCGATTTTTCTACATGATTAGTATGCCAGGGAACTAATCATGTTAGCGCCCAGGCATACTTTGCGAAACCCGAAAGTGATGAGCGACTGTGAAAGAATCATTGACGCATGCGTTTAGAATAATGGAATATAATCTAGTTGTACCAGTAGTTAATGGGAGACAACTCTTAACAAATATAAGACACTTGCAACCTTATATGTAAATAGATTTTCCTGGAATTTTCTTGAAGAGGGACGTTTCATAATATCTTGTTTACAAGTGTTTATTGACAAGTGGTTGTTTGCAAGATGTGTTTTAGGGAATTCTAGAAAAGCGATGGTCGGAGAATGTACTTGAAAAAATTGGCAATATAGAATTAATAACAGAAGAGACAAATTGTTATTCAGAACTGGTTTACAAGTGCCTCGTAGAGCTATATGAATTCAGTTTGATTATTAATTGCCTGATACTGAGAACTGATTTACAAATGTTAAGGAGAGCTTGGTGAATTCTGTTGGATTATTAATTCCTGGAACTGTGAACTGTGAGATTTATAAACATTCTTAATTATGGAGAAACAGATAGGATAGGATTACCTAACAGCTGTTATAAGATAAGTAATTAACAGTGTTGATCTAATTGATACACCACCCTGTACAACACTTAATTTTAATTGAGAATTATCTCTTTAACTTTTTAAGTTTTGTATATATCATTATATTGTGTTTTGGACTTAGCTGCTGGGTTTCATCTTTATGTTATTATCACGAAACACTAGTCTACATGACGTAAACATGACCGGGGTAATGCCTATTTTTTCAATAAATTCTTCAAAATGACTTTTCTGTTTCACTCTTATAGCGTTTGGCTGGTTAGACAGTTGCTGATTACCTTTGATTTCAGATTTACGAATGTGTGCGATATGTGGGGAAGATGATGGGGTTTTTTTTTCTACAACATCACAAACTTTGGGCTCAAAGTGATTCTTTTCCTTTGCTAAACCATCACAACCAACTGCGGCATAAGGGGTATGTCCAGATACCGAGGCACTTTTTCGTAATTCAAACCATTATTCCGACCTTTGTTTCAGCAATCTTGGATTTTCATCGCTATTTTCTGACAACACGCTGCTAATTTCTTCTATATCTTTATAAAGTTTACTCTGTCCGCGGTTGAATGTTTACAAACCCTGGATTTGATAGTGTTCGCGACAGATAGGTATTGACAGACACAATCTGTTGTGTTAATGGCCTTTTCAAGATAGTCGTTAATGTTAGTCGTTAATGTCATACACAAATGCTGTTATGGCACTGATTGCGTACACATATCTCCCTTTGTGCCAATCCGTTTCTCTTCCCCGCTCAATAAGTTTTCTATTACAAAATTCATTCTTTCTTTTGATAATACGGGCGTCAAGGACGTTCTACACGTTGGAGTAATGCTTTATTCATAGTAATTTTATACACATAATGATATAGGTAAAACTTACAGCCACGTGGAATCTGACATCCATGGCGACTCTCAACCGTTTTCCAAACTGGGTTAATGCTTCACATCTCGTTACAATATGCTACGTCAGTTTGAAACTGCCTTCATTTACAGCTTTAATACTCTCGGCCCTAACTAAAACGGAGGAAAGCTTTCTCGTCCTTGTTTGTATTCTCCAATGCTAGGCTTACCTTCTGCTGTAACATGCGGCTCTAAATATAGATTAATCAGAGTATTTAAAACGCCTTCCTATCTATTTACAAACATTTTGTAAAGGGAGGTTACCAAACATTATTTACAATCCGGTATCTGTATCTGTGCTGCAGTGTAAGTTGCGTGCTATTTTGTTTAGCATCATTATTAGGGCTTTTCACTTTGTGGTGAAAAGACCTATTGTTTCTGTTATGTTTCTTCTTATTATTATTATTCTTCTGCATTTCATTTTGTAGAAACTGTAACGCCAAATTGGTTATTCAGATTTCTTTTTCAGCCTTTATTATAGAATGATTTGAAGGGGTGCAGGAAATAAAAATTAAGTAGGTCGAAAAATCAAAAATGGCCGCCATGACGTCAAAGCTTATTTTGCTTAAATGGCCACAACTCAAAAACGGTATGAGGTTAAAAATATTCAAAGGTATATTCATATAGGATTAAACTGGGGCCAACTTTTACAAACAAAAAAGCTCGCTGGAGTTCAAAGTTATGCTATTTTTAGAAATTTTTCATTTTTTACTATTTTTGAAAACTTCTTCTACATATCAATAGAGTATGTCATTCCGATGATATTGATACCTTCGGTGTCTTAATAGCACTTCCGGTTAATGTAGTACACCATTTTGAAAAGTTCCCTATATATTCTATTTTAAAAATCGTTTTACATTTTCAACTTCTTCTCAAATTCACCAGTGCGACTCAGCACAAACTTTGACAAAATGACAAGGAGATAGTACTGACCAAGTCGTGTTATCATGTGGTCAGTCCGAAATCCAATATGGCCACCATGACGTCATGTATTGAAAAGTTTAAAATGGCCATAACTAAAATAAAAAAATTCTTCTACACAGGTCATGTAATATGATATTTGTAGATAATTTCTGGAGCTAACTTTTTGCTACTAAAAGTTTTCAGGTCAGAGGTCAAATAAAAAAAGCTCGCTGGAGGTCAAAGTTATGCTATTTTTAGAAATTTTTCATCTTTTACTATTTTTGAAAATATCTTCTACATATCAATAGAGTATGTCATTCCGATGATATTGATACATTTGGTGTCTTAATAGCACTTCCGGTTAATGTAGTACGCCATTTTGAAAATTTCCCTATATATTCTATATTAAAAATCGTTTTACATTTTCAACTTCTTCTCAAATTCCACCAGTGCGACTCAGCACAAACTTTTACAAAATGACAAGGAGATAGTACTGACCAAGTCTTGTTATCATGTGGGTCAGTCCGAAATCTAATATGGCCACCATGACGTCATGTATTGAAAAGTTTAAAATGGCCATAACTAAAAAAAATATTCTTCTACACAGGTCATGTAATTATGTTATTTGTAGAAAATTCCTGGACCTAACTTTTTGCTACTAAAAGTTTTCAGGTCAGAGGTCAAATAAAAAAAGTTTGCTATGGTGTCAAATATGTCTATTTTTAGAAAATCTTCATTTTTCAATCTTTTCAAAAAATCTTTCAAAGTATGATGCAGTATGTCATTCTGATGATTTTGATGTCCTTAGTTCTTTGGTAACATTTGTCGTTAACGCGGGACGCCATTTTGAATGTTTCTCTCTATATCTTATGTATGCCTACAACTCACATTTTAAGTTTCTTCTCAAATTCTATCAGTGCGATTCAACATAAACTTTGACAAAATGGTTATGAGATGGCACTGACCAAGTCTTGTTATCATGGGGGTCGATCCACAATCCAATATGACCGCCATGACGTCATGTATTAAACATTTAAAATGACCATAACTAAAAAAGGATTTATTCTACAGAGGTCATGTGATTATGTTATTTGTAGATAATGCCTGGCTCTAACATTTATTACAAAAAAGTTTTAAGGTCAAAGGTCAAATAAAAAAGTAAAATATGGGGTTAAATTTGTCTATTTTTTCCAAAATTCTTTTGAAGTATGACGCAGTATGTCATTCTGATGATTTTGCTGTCCTTAGTTTTTCAGTAAAATTTGCTGTTAACGCTAGATGCCATTTTGAATATTTCCCTTTATATGTTATGTATTTTAAAAATCAAATGAGTTGGGCGAGGGGAGATAACTTGTACAATGTGCTGTATGGGTTACCTCCCCTCGTCCAACTCCTTTGTTTGAACGTTTCATCTCAGATGCCAGATTAATTCAAAACTAGAATGTGGATGACCTATCATGTGTTCTAAAATAGTTTTTTTTACGTTTGGAAATACCAAGCCTTTAGGTCATTTATGATACGTGTAAGTAGGTGAAAAGCCCGTCAAATTGTTAGCCAACAATTTCTACTTATTATTATCATTACAATATTATTGATACCATTATACTAATTATGTATGCAGCCCATTATGCCACCAAAGGGAGAGGTCTTATATATGTTTTTGTCTGTTGAATTTAATTCATTAAAATCTTTGTGAAACGAAATGACGTTCTACGAAATTCTGAAAGGTTTTCTATCATAAGTCCCTAGTTTCCTTGGTATTATAGACAATTTCATCATTCAGCCTTTCACACATTTCTGTAATTAGTCTATCGAGTTGAGATGTTGGGTGTGTTGTTTTTTTGGGGTTTTTTCCCCGTTTCTCTTGAAGCTTTTCATCCAATTCGAAAACAATGAGACCAATATCTCCGTTGTTTCTTTCAAGGCCTTGTTAGATTTTCTTTCCGTTGAAAGTAAGACACTCAGATTTAAAAACCAAATGGGCATACCGCACGCTGGATTGAGGTTCGCCGTCCAAAGCGTAGGAATCAAATTTCCGAATATTTGGAACCGCAAAATTCACTTCCGATGATTCCAGAGAATAGTGAACAGAACTTGGAAGTTTTTGAAGTTTGTTGCCTTGACTTTTATATCCACTCAAAGAAACAACCCCCATCCCAACATCCAGAGAATGTTTTGCACTGTTTGTGTACCGCATTTTAGTGGTTGACTTACACTAGAACCATTTAACAATCTCGCACAACAATTCAAAATCTATATTGTCCAGAGGAAACTTAATTTCTCTTATCTTCTTGAAAAACGTTATGAGTATTTCAGTCAAACCATCGATCTTCAAAAAGTTGTTAATACCATCAGGAATCAACGTAATTAATTTCTTGTTTCTATGTCCTTATTTGGTAATTTTCCATCTTCTGACGCGTCTTTTGTAGATATATCTTCCGTGATATCATTATGTATAGTTCAATGGCTAAAGATAAGGCAAATGCACAGTATACTTGTGAAATCATTTATTGTGGTTCGATGAGGTAATATTTAGTTATATTGTCTGTGATTTGTAAGCAGGGTAACAAGTGTAATTTCTAGCAGAACTTCATTACAACCTGTCAGACTATTGAGTCGACTATCAGTTTATCCCACAAAACTGTCCAGAAGCAATGTGAATTCCTCGTCCGACTCGAGTGACGCGGCCTCCTTCGCTCTCTTCAATCTTTCCAACTAGTTGCCGATATTGATACGTTTTTTATGTCGTTCGCTAACTTGTCGTGTCCTCATTTTCTCGCCGATTGACCCATTAGCTTATCGATTACTCGGAGAGCCGTGTGCGCCATTTTCCTTTCTGTTCGTGAACTTGTCTGCGTATGCTTTTATTAATAGTCGTTGGCGGCAATTAATTTTCGCAGTTGGGGCTCAAGTGACATTTTCAAAAACTTTTATTTTAAAGAAATTGTGGTTATCTTCGAGCTTTGAGTTTGGTATAACGGTAAAGTTTATAACTTTTACTAGTTGAGAAAAGTACATTATTCCCGTTTACTTTTGTTTTTATAGCATACACTTATTAGAACGACGGAATGCCCCTTTAAAACGAAGCTTTTGTTTCTAGTATTCATCCATGAAAAGGTATGAATTCCAACTATCTATCAATTCACCAATTGTGCCGATTTGATGTTATTTTATGTCCAAACCTAACATTATACAAGGACAAGCAAATGCTTCTAAAAATTTCATACTCGTTTGTGTATCTGCAGCACTTATCAGAAATGCTAATTTTGATACGAGTTCACAAAAGTGTCGAATCTCTGATGTTGAAAACTTCATCTTATGCAATTTTTGCACAACACTTAAACAATCCGTAATTTTGAGCAACGGAAATCTTAATATGTCGCGCATGTGTTTTCCATTAACAAATGATGTTGCCAGTAATTCAATAATAAAATGAATGTTTTCATGAAATAAATTTGAAGTTACACAATTACGTATCTCACTCTCCCTATTCGGTAATATTTATTGCTTGAAAGAAAATGAGGATCTTTAAATAAGTAATAACTGATTTTAGTTTAAACTTGATTCCCTTTCATCAAGAAGATTATATTACAATGTATGTTGGTTATTGTCAAAATATTTCAAAATCGTTGACTTCTTTGTACGAGAGGAGATTTTCATCAACCATAACCAAAATTGCATAACCAGTATCGATATAAGTATTGACTAATTCAATATTCTGTTCTAAAACAAATCGGCACTTGAATGCCTTTTAGCAATATCCATGTTTTGTGACATTTTTTTCAGTTCAGTGTGATAGTTCTGATATAAAATATTTGGCTAATCTGTATTGTACACTGATTGGCCTTGTAACCCCTATACACTACACACAAGATGTTGATTTACCGCTTTAAAGGTAGAAAAAATATCACAAAGGTTGATTTTTGAAAACCTTTTTCCAAGTAAGACAAAATTTAATCTTTTATTTATTTTTCATTATTATTAGCTTGCTAGCTACAATACATGTATTTATTATTTGAAACAATGATTAAGAAGTTGTGAAATTTGCATCAACTTATCTCAATCTAATCCATTTTGAATATCTGATGAAACTCCCTCAAACGTGCATTGACCAATTTGTCAATATTTTACTGGGTATATGTTCGTGATCAATGTAAATTCTTAATGTAATAAGCTTCCGGTTCCTGATACAATAAATACTTAATTTATTTCCAACTCTTAGAATCTCTTCCTTATCCTATACCTATTTCATTCAATAGGTTTCTGGTGTCCAGACACTTATAATATATATTTAAATGCTTTTACAACTGCTATCTTTAGTCCCTACTCGTGTCATGTCACTGTTTAGTAACATGATTGTATCTACCTATCTACTGAAAAAAGATGGATTAGCAGTATACATTATACAATTACTGTCTTTTAATTGTGGAGGTGTATACGAGACTATACGGACCTGGTCAAGAGTTTGTTCGTCGTGGGCGCTGGCCGAGGTGAACAAACTCTTGACCAGGTCCGTATAGTCTCTTGTACACCGAACACAAAAGGCGATAAGTGCTTTGTAATATGGCCAACTAAAACAAATGAATAAAAACAATCCCAAGGCTCCTGTCCAAATCATGTCGGCTAAAGGTTTCAAAGTCGGCTGCAGACTGACCTTTGACATTTAAATATGGCCAGAATAGTTTTGCTCCACCTGAAGTATTTTTCTGGGTGTTCAACAAGTCTTTTTTCTTCGAAATATTTTGTAATTTCTCTTAGTTTATTGTAGCGAAACGTTGTTGGGGTATCTCGTCTACCATACTATAAACAAAGTGATGCCGAACAATCGTTTGTTTACAGCATTCTGATTGGCTGCTGTCCAAAGTAACACGTTTCTTGATTGGAAGCAAAGATAAATAGCACGAACAGGTCCGCAATGCCTGGGGAATTTCCCACCTGAGCTATATTTAACACGAACAGGTCTACTCACTGATAGGTTCTTTTGAGACAAACAGGAAAGTGGCCAATGAAAATTAAGGAAACACTCCAGCCAAATTACAATATTGAATATGCGATGGATTGGAAGATAGACTGCATAACCAGTACACAGGCATTTTATTACAAGTGATTTTTGCTCTGTGTCCCAGTGCAAGGAAAAACTTACTCCACTCCTTTTTTATATTATATAGAAATACATGTACCATAAATGCTGCGAGCTTTGTTTGCTTTATATACAGATAACAATGACACAGAATCATGGTAAAATTATTTGGGCTCACGTCTGTGGGTGGCCTTCAGTATTATTTTATCAAAATGAATATAAAAACACATAAATACACATAAAAAGCAAAGGTGAGCGGCAAAATTGCGCCCATTAAAACACAAATATACATATAAAAAGGCAAAGATGAGTAGCATACGCTCATGCAAGTATTAACTTATATTTGAAGATATATCAATTGCTCAGGTGGGAGGGAGGGAGGTTTTCGTTTTCAAAAACAGTGACTCTAGTTCATTTTTAATTAAATTGTACTAATCAACATTTTTTTAAAGATGGCGACAGTGTTGTTTTTTTCTGATGAAGATGGGGCCACTAATGACCAATCAGGTTTGACCTTTAACCGCTGACCCGTATGCAATACCAAACAAGGGAATGTGAGCGGAGCCTAAGCTATGAATCTGGAATATTGGTGACATGAGCAAAACTGTGTTTGTAAACAAACTTTTATTTACGTGACTGCAATACGTAAATATACTTAAATGAATATCAACCATCCAAAAACACTAAAACGTGAGGGGTATCACGTATTTAATGCATAATTATCATTATCCAAGATGAGATTTATTTGTATAGCAGCATTTGTTCAGTATTTTTCCATATCATCAATGTAAACTGTGTATCAGCAATTTTATATATCATAAGTCGATCAATAGCGACGGTACGAGCAAAGAAATTCGTGAATTATTGCTATTTCGCAAAAACGATAATATCACATAAACAACAAGGGCATAACCATTATCTCGTCAATTAAAATGAGATAGACAACATAATATATAGTGTATTTATTTTAAACATCTGATATTTTACCAGATATGGAGAATTAATCAATATATCAATTAAGTATTGATTCAATATATTTATTTCAATTCAACAGACCTAAGAGCTAAATTGTAGAATTGATAACAATGATAACAAAAGTATACTAATATAGCATTACAAAATATATATAAACAATGAAAAGCATGCCAACAGTAGAATTATAATCATCTAAGACATACTGCCTATAGGCGATATTTAAAACAACGCATAGTACATATCACTTGTCATTTCACACAATACATACGTATCAGGAACGCCTAAAAGTGTTGAGGCGAAGTGTCGTCTACAATACTACACATGTACGTAAGAGGGGAGGTTATTCCGGCATGTCACAATCAGGTAAAATGTTAAATAACTCACACAGCAAGTCTGTCTAAGCTATATACCATTGTCCCCTTTCTTCAAATAAGTTCAGTATCAAAATCACACCCACGAACAAAATGCTTCTTACATAGCAACATAACTTAATCATGTAGTATTTTGTATCGAAATACAAATGAATGAATTTATTATATATCATAAATGTCTGTTCACACATTATGAGTAAATGTTAAGGTATTTGATTTTAATTTTTGTTCTTGCATATTTATCTATGCCCCATTTTTCATAATTCCTCGGAAACACTTATGTTTCTATCGACTGGATTTACGTTATTTTCAGAAGAATATCAGCTTTTGAATTCTAGGCCTAAATGAAAGTCGTCTTGAAAGTAGATGAAAACGATTCCAATGATATTTCGTTCGAAAGAGATTCCAGTGTAACCGGTCACATCAGTGTCGCTAACTAATTAGCAGACGATTTTCAACATTACAGGGGCTTGCTTTTGTAAGGTAGGCCTTTGATATCAGTGAATAACCTCAAAACTTAAATCCAGTATACATACACACCCGGAAAACATGTCGATACTCCCGATTTTTAACTTTTTTTTTAATTTTTTTTTTTATAAATACTGAATTTTAAAGTTGTCGTGTCTTGCATTTCTGGAAATTCGGAAACGAGCCTCTGTGAGTGTGACGACTTTGAAAATTTGATAATTCCTAGATCAAGAACAGCACTTATAGTTATTTGTGTTGACTACATTTTTTTAATTATAAAATATTACTCTCATAACTTGTGAAGTTGCTTTATTTTTTGTTGTGGATTATGTATATAAATGCTAGCATTCGAAAGCTCTCTAGGCCAAAGTAACTAGCGGCCATATGTTTTGACCTGCAACACCCGGGGCTGTATTCCTATACTGACCGAATCACTGTAAATTGTAGTATACAGTCTCATGAATACAATTTGGTTTACTAACGACATACAGACAAATGCAACACAGAATGTAAATATATAAAATAAAACATATTATAAATGTGTATTGTCACTGTAACAAAACCATGATATAGGAACATTTACAAACACCAACCATTCAGATATAATTTAGGTTATGTGTTATGTATCAGTGACAGTCTACATATACTTGTGTAGATGATTTAAAGTAAACGAAAGGTATATTTAAACAGAAGATTTGCTTTGGATATTCCAGCCTACACGATATGGGCAGCTGGTCACGCTTTCTAAAAAAAGACTATGATGTCATCATTCCACGAAAGCACACTTAAAGCAAGTAAATAATTTTGCTAGGGAACTTTCTGGATTATTTTTAACAACTTATCCTTGGATGCTATGTGATGTGTCCCAACAACTGCATTAGTTACTGATTAAGCCATCTCCTACTGCCGTACGACTGTTGGATATATATATGTTATATCCCACTAGTGGAATATGATCTTCCGGTCTTTTGATTGGTCAAGAATTCGAACTTTGACCCGAGCTGCAATTGTTATTGACGTCATCAAAAATAGAATGACGTCATATCACCGGGTCCCGGCCGTCACCTGTACACATTATTTGCATGCAAAAAATAATACTTGGCCACGTTTCCCTTTGTGGTAGAAACAGGTCAATGAAGTTAACAATATGGCCTGGTATTTACAAAGTGTAGATTAGAGAAAAATCCTTCCTCCCCGGACGCGCGGTCATTGTCCGCCGTTTAGACAAGTCGACGGTCTTAACAGGACAAAGTAAGTCCAGTCAGTAGAAACCAGTATAGGCCGTCTAGGATGTCTTCATTATGTCAACATTAATTATCAAATAGAAGTCCATAGTGTACACATGATTTGTTAGTTTTCTACCAAAGGGTTGACTTTCAGGGTATGGTTCTTCAGAAGTCTATTGAAGGAATTAACCCGTTCCAGTTGACAGTTATGATTTGTATATTCAAGAGCGTCTTGTTATTTCCACTTGTATGAGTTGATGTCATTAGGACGCACCTGTTTTAAGATTTTGTTAGTTTTTATTATATATCACCGGAGACGTCTGTATTCTAGAGTTTGGAGACCTGAAGATTTAAACGTTTCTGGGTGAAATATGTTCTCAGCGTTTACTGATTTTTTGTTCATCTCCTCAGAACATTCTCGATTGTTCTCATATCTTTTATAGTCAAGGTATCTCGATCATCAAGCAGTGTGTTTTTTAAATATCAACACTCCTGCGTATCATACAGTAAATAAGAAATTAATACGAAGAATATCAAAAATAAAAAATAAAAGCAAAATAACAATAGTGTGACATATATACGAAATAATAAATAATATGTGAGTGTATTACTACAGTAACATAACCATAGAATAGCAACTTACAAACACCAACCACCGAAATATAATCTAGGTCATGTGTAATGCATCGGTGACAATCTACGGATACTGTCTTGTGTAGATTTAAAGTAAACGAAACATATATCTAAAAATAAGATTTGCGTTGGAAATTCCAGCCTACACGATATGGGGAGCTGGTCACGTTCACTAAAATTAAACTATGATGTCATCATTCCACGAAAACACTTATATAGCTAGTAAATAATTTTGCCGGGGAACCCTCTGGATTCTTCTTAACAACGTATCCTCGGATCCTATGAGATGTGTCCAACAACTGCATTAGGCGCTGATTAAGACATTGTCCTACTACCAGGCTGCCAATTCAGATACGGATATCGTTATATCTTACCAGGATCTATAAGGTAAATATAAGTCAGCAAATATATGGTAAGCCATAAGATAACACCGAAGATGATGAATTATTAAATTCTCAACATATATAAGGAGAACTGAACTTCCGAATAATATGCAAATGGAACAAATTCCAGGCGATATCTTGTCAACACAAGGACATATATATCAATGAGTTATAATTATGGTAGTCATAATTACCGGACCTGGACCCAGAAAATGTCAATGAAGTTAACAATATGGCCTGGTATTTACAAAGTGTAGAGTAGGGAAAATCTTTCCTCCCCGGACGCGCGGTCATTGTCCGCCGTCGACGGTCTTAACAGGACAAAGTAAGTCTAGTCAATAGAAACCAGTATAGGCTGTCTAGGATGTCTTCATTATGTCAACATTAAATATCAAATATCAGTCCATAGTGTACACATGATTTGTTAGTTTTCTACCAATGCGTTGACTTTCAGGGTATGGTTCTTCAGAAGTCTATTGAAGGAATTAACCCGTTCCAGTTGACAGTTATGATTTGTATATTCAAGAGCGTCTTGTTATTTCCACTTGTATGAGTTGATGTCATTAGGACGCACCTGTTTTAAGATTTTGTAGGTTTTTATCATATATCACCGGAGACGTCTGTATTCTAGAGTTTGGAGACCTGAAGATTTAAACGTTTCTGGGTGAAATATATTCTCAGCGTTTACTGATTTTTTGTTCATCTCCTCAGAACATTCTCGATTGTTCTCATATCTTTTATAGTCAAGGTATCTCGATCATCAAGCAGTGTGTTTTTTAAATATCAACACTCCTGCGTATCATACAGTAAATAAGAAATTAATACGAAGAATATCAAAAATAAAAAATAAAAGCAAAATAACAATAGTGTGACATATATACGAAATAATAAATAATATGTGAGTGTATTACTACAGTAACATAACCATAGAATAGCAACTTACAAACACCAACCACCGAAATATAATCTAGGTCATGTGTAATGCATCGGTGACAATCTACAGATACTGTCTTGTGTAGATTTAAAGTAAACGAAACATATATCTAAAAATAAGATTTGCGTTGGAAATTCCAGCCTACACGATATGGGGAGCTGGTCACGTTCACTAAAATTAAACTATGATGTCATCATTCCACGAAAACACTTATATAGCTAGTAAATAATTTTGCCGGGGAACCCTCTGGATTCTTCTTAACAACGTATCCTCGGATCCTATGAGACGTGTCCAACAACTGCATTAGGCGCTGATTAAGACATTGTCCTACTACCAGGCTGCCAATTCAGATACGGATATCGTTATATCTTACCAGGATCTATAAGGTAAATATAAGTCAGCAAATATATGGTAAGCCATAAGATAACGCCGAAGATGATGAATTATTAAATTCTCAACATATATGAGGAGAACTGAACTTCCGAATAATATGCAAATGGAACAAATTCCAGGCGATATCTTGTCAACACAAGGACATATATATCAATGAGTTATAATTATGGTAGTCATAATTACCGGACCTGGACCCAGAAAATGTCAATGAAGTTAACAATATGGCCTGGTATTTACAACGTGTAGAGTAGGGAAAATCCTTCCTCCCCGGACGCGCGGTCATTGTCCGCCGTCGACGGTCTTAACAGGACAAAGTAAGTCTAGTCAATAGAAACCAGTATAGGCTGTCTAGGATGTCTTCATTATGTCAACATTAAATATCAAATATCAGTCCATAGTGTACACATGATTTGTTAGTTTTCTACCAATGCGTTGACTTTCAGGGTATGGTTCTTCAGAAGTCTATTGAAGGAATTAACCTGTTCCAGTTGACAGTTATGATTTGTTTGTTGAAGAGCGTCTTGTTATTTCCACCTGTATGAGTTGATGTCATTAGGACGCACCTGTTTTAAGATTTTGTAGGTTTTTATCATATATCACTGGAGACGTCTGTATTCTAGAGTTTGGAGACCTGAAGATTTAAACGTTTCTGGGTGAAATATGTTCTCAGCGTTTACTGATTTTTTGTTCATCTCCTCAGAACATTCTCGATTGTTCTCATATCTTTTATAGTCAAGGTATCTCGATCATCAAGCAGTGTGTGTTTTTTTAAATATCAACACTCCTGCGTATCATACAGTAAATAAGAAATTAATACAAAGAATATCAACAATAAAAAAAAAGCAAAATAACAATAGTGTGACATATATACGAAATAATAAATAATATGTGAGTGTATTACTACAGTAACATAACCATAGAATAGCAACTTACGAACACCAACGACCGAAATATAATCTAGGTCATGTGTAATGCATCGGTGACAATCTACAGATACTGTCATGTGTAGATTTAAAGTAAACGAAAGGTATATCTAAAATTAAGATTTGCATTGGAAATTCCAGCCTACACGATATGGGGAGCTGGTCACGTTCACTAAAATTAAACTATGATGTCATCATTCCACGAAAACACTTATATAGCTAGTAAATAATTTTGCCGGGGAACCCTCTGGATTCTTCTTAACAACGTATCCTCGGATCCTATGAGACGTGTCCAACAACTGCATTAGGCGCTGATTAAGACATTGTCCTACTACCAGGCTGCCAATTCAGATACGGATATCGTTATATCTTACCAGGATCTATAAGGTAAATATAAGTCAGCAAATATATGGTAAGCCATAAGATAACACCGAAGATGATGAATTATTAAATTCTCAACATATATGAGGAGAACTGAACTTCCGAATAATATGCAAATGGAACAAATTCCAGGCGACATCGTTTTAACACACAAATATAGATATAGCAATGAGTGATAATTATGGTAGCCATACTAACTGGATCTGGACCAAACAAATATCAATGGAGTTAATGTTATGGCCTGTTATTTACAAGGTGTAGAGTAGAGAAAATCCTTCCTCCCGGGACGTGCGGTCATTGTCTGCCATTTAGACAAATCGACGGTCTTAAATAACTATCTTAACAGACTTTCTATCGCTGGGTTGACTTTCAGGGTATGGTTCTTCAGAAGTCTATTGAAGGAATTAACCCGTTCCAGGTGTGTGTTATGATTTGTATATTGAAGAGCTTCTTGTTAACGCCACTTGTACGAGTTGATGTCTGTTTTAAGATTTACAGGTTTGTTATCAATTATCACCGGAAACGTCTGTATTCTAGAGACCTGAAGCTTAAACGTTTCTGGATGAAACATGATCTGAACGTGCTTTTTTTTTTAATCTTTTATATTTATAGTCAAGGTGTCCCGACCATCAAGCAGTGTTTTTTTTATATCAACGCACCTGCGTATTATTATGTAAATATGAAATTAATACGAAGAATATCATAATTAAAAAAGGCCAAATAACAATAGTGTGACATATATGAAATAATAGATAATATGAGGGTGTATTGCTACAGTAACATAACCATAGAATAGCAACTTACAAACACCAACGACCGAAATATAATCTAGGTCATGTGTAATGTATCGGTGACAATCTACAGATACTTGTGTAGATTTTAAGTAAACGAAACATATATCTAAAAATAAGATTTGCGTTGGAAATTCCAGCCAACATGATATGGGGAGCTGGTCATGTTCAAAAAAATATCAATGGAGTTAATGATATGGCCTGTTATTCACAAGGCTAGAATAGAGAAAATCCTTTCTCCCGGGACGCGCTGTCATTAACCGCCATTTAGACAAATCGACGGTCTTGAATAACTATCTTAACATACGAGAGTGTATTGCTACAGGAACATAACCATGGAATAGAAACTTCTTGTATCGGTGACAATCTACAGATTCTTGTGTAGATTTAAAGTAAACGAAGGTACCTCTAAAAATAAAATCTACTTTAAATATTCCAGCCGCCTACACAATATGGGGAGCTGGTTGCGTTCACTAAAAATAGGCTGTGATGTCATCATTCCACGAAAACACATATATAGCTAGAAAATAATTTTGCCGGGGAACCCTCTGAATTTTTCTTAATAATTTATCTTATGATATGTGTCCCACCAATTGCATTGGACGCTCATTAAGCCATCGTCCTATTGCGGTAACGCCAATACATGAATGGATATCATTATATCTTACCAGGAAATAATAAGGTTAATATATGCCAGCTGAATTATATTAATAAGAATGCCGATAAGGGTATCGTGTATGAGATTAATGTGCTGACACCCGAAATAATTCTATACTCGCGTGAAGGAGATCAATGTGCTGACACCTGAAATAATTCCATACTCGCGTGAACGAAACAAAAGCGTTCTCCCCCAAACTCACTCTATACCTCTAACTTGCGTGTATGATAGCAATGTGTTGTCACCCGACATAACTCTTAACTTGTTCTGCATTTTTAAAGTTAAATTTTTTAATTAACCTCTTTATAACTGCGGCAATGGCCATTTTACATGAACCTTCATGTTCCATTCATATAACTTATATAACAATTATTAGATAATTAACCATGAATGCATAATAGTAGTTGTTAACAATAGTAAAAGAGGTGATTTTCAATCATTTACAACGAGGAACTAATCTGATATTACATAAATATTAGAATAATATTATAATCGACTAGATGAAGGTGCGTGCAGAATAATAAGTTGTTTGTCATTTTGTTGTTCATGGACTTTATTTTGCGGGTTAGGATGATTATTAGTAAACACTATGCCGAAGGTTGCTGCTGGGAGTTCGAGGTTACAAGGATTCCCGCAGCAATTCTTTCAGAAGATCATTTTCAAAAAGAAAATCAGCTAAAAAAATCGTTATAATTACGTCTAGAAATGGTTTGCTATTAAAATCAAAATTTGATTATACAATACATTTTAATATATCAATGAATAAAAAATGGCAATTTTCAATCTATTAAAATGTCTTTGTAATTATGTACGTTCGTCTTAAAAGCTCCTTTTTTCCCAGGAACATGTATACATAATAGTTGTTCAAATATACTGGAATTTCATGTGCGATTAACATCCCTGTCCTTAATTGAACTGTTTAGTTGTCATAATAGGATATATTTCATTGAGGAAACGTGGCACCGCGTAAATCGTTTATTACATCAAAGTTGCCAACTTTTTGTTATTTTTTGTAGCTCGCAAATGTGTATAACGGTACAGATAGGTATGTAGTGTTTATCATTTAGCGGGCTGATATCGGTTGTTGATACACATCCATAGGAAAATAAAGAGTTTTGTTGTAATATTGTTTATAATGTTTATGTGCCACACGAAATGATTTGATTTTTTTTCATATCTTTGTATACCATATAAAAGTCTACCTGGTTCAAATATATATATACATAAAACAATAAATCATAGCTTTTTCAGCCTCTTGTCGGCCAAAGTGTAAAGCGGTCAAGCGTTATTGACTCATTTATTCGCATTTATCAGTTCATATAAGATAAATGTTCTTTAAAACAAGCATGTTCCAGATTAGTGGGGCAAGTTCCCTTAAGATCTAATCAATGGGGTAGTTTCCTTTAATATTAATCAAGCAGCTTCAGGACCCTGATTTTGGGAGCATCTCAAACATCCCTATGACCTAGTTAACCACATTGTGTAGCTAGCCTGCAGCCATTTCAACAGGAACGACAACATTTTTGAATCCATTGGTCAATCTCATACAATCGTAAGCCATCAAGCCATGGGAAAGACACAAAAAAGACCAGGACAGGCTCGCCAACCTAGCAAATGCCCGAGGCCGGCCCCAGCAAGGTTCGCGGAGGAAAATGGCACAGAGACCAATTCCGAACCACATGTTTTCGAGGAGCCGAGGAATTAGATGGCTAACATTGTGGAAACGCCAACTGGATCGTCAGGTAACACGTCAAGATGTGGGGGGTCAGCCGATGAGCTGCCTGTCGAGTGGGTAACGGGCCCAGGTTGTGTGTCAGGCCCGGTGCCGGTTGTTAATGTGTTTGACGCCATCGGGGACCACGTTCCTCTAAAACTCAGAGAAAAAATTTGGGCTGGGGAGTTTATCGGTCTAGGTGTGCTTTTGAAATCGGATAGGGATCTTACCAGGGAAATGGACCAGGCGGGGGCGAAATAGTGATGAAGGGTGGACAACTGGTTGTTCAAAAACACCTCGAGTCTAGACCAATTTACAATATCAATGTTTGGACCAGTGCTTTCATGGTTTTCATGAGTATAATGCTTGAAAAACAACCCGGAAAAGCACAGGAGTTACTTAAGTATATGAGGGATATAAGGCTGGCAGCAAACAGGTCGGGTTCCTCATGGGTCAGGTACGATGAACAGTACCGAATTAAAAAAGTTCGATATCCAAGTTCTTCCTGGTGGTAATAGATAGCGAGCTATGGCTCCTATACGTAACGTCGCAAAGAGCGAATGCTCTTGCTGGCCAGCCGAGGGCTGGTAACGACAGTAACATGTCTCCGGGGCGTAGCACACATGCAGGCAATGTTTCTGGAGGTCACGAGGGCGACAAAAAACAAACTGACAATTTTCGAGCACATGGAGCAGAATGCTGGGGGGTACAACAAAGGACAATGTGCATTCGGGCCTAGATGTCGATATAGACATGCCTGTTCAGCATGTGGGAGACAACATCCACAAACACAGTGTAGACAGAGACCCAGGGGAAACGCATCTTCTTAGGCAGAACATGGGTTCATTGTATTCTTTAGGGAGGTCCCAAGTCAATCTGACTCATTTGACAAGGCTATTGTTATCTTACCCATATCATAATGTAGCTAAGGAACTTGTAAATGGTTTTCAGTATGGTTTTCCTTTACAATATAGTGGTCCACGTGTGCCAACCTGTGCTAAGAATTTAAAAAGTGTTAACAGTGATTTAGAAACAGTCAGAGCAAAAATACAAAAGGAGCTATTAGCAGGGAGGATATGTGGCCCATTCATTAATCCACCATTACCAACTCTACGCATTTCTCCCCTTAGTTTGGTCCCTAAAAAAGATGGGGATCTTAGAATGATTCATCATCTCTCATACCCAGCTATTGAATCTGTGAACGATTTCATCGACGACAGTTCTTGTTCAGTCAAATACTCCAGTGTAGACGACGCAGTGGATTTGGTACAAACCTTGGGTAGGGGTGCACTTTTGGGCAAAATGGATATAAAATCCGCCTTCAGACTACTACCAGTTTACCCAGGCGATTTTGATCAGTTAGGTTTTCAGGTGGACAATCTAATTTATTTTGATAAATGCCTTCCCATGGGGGCCAGTGTTAGCTGTCTATTTGAGAAATTTTCTACTTTCCTTGAGATGGCAACTAAACAGGATAAAGGACAGCCATCAGCATCCTTGTTACACTACCTTGATGATTTTTTATTTGAGGGGGATAAGGATACATCTCAGTGTATTGGGTATATGATGGCATTTCAAAAAAATTGTAAGTTGCTTGGAGTTCCTCTCGCTGACAATAAAACAGTGGGTCCATGTACTGTCCTGACATTCCTGGGGGTAGAATTTGACACAAACAACATGATAATTAGGCTTCCTTTGGATAAACTATTAGATCTGAAAGAAAAGATCTTGGGCATTTTATCACTTAAACAGATTACACTCGAAAAACTCCAGTCGTTGATTGGCTCTCTTCATTTTGCATGCCGTGTTGTTAGGCCAGGCCGAGCATTTTGTAGACGGCTTATTGATGCTACCAGAGGAATTAAACAACCTAAACACAAGATCAGGGTTACCTGTAACATGAGAGCAGATCTACATTCCTGGCTTGATTTCCTTGACGGGTATAATGGGGTGACAGTAATGCCTGACCGATTTTGGACAACAAATGAAACATTGGAATTGTTTACAGACAGTGCGGGTGGGAATGACAAAGGTTTTGGTATCTATTTTAGTAAAAGTTGGGCTTTTGGCCCATGGCCACCCGTATCCTTAGAAATATAACCTTTTTGGAATTGCTACCAGTGTGTGCCGCCCTGGCTATTTGGGTTGATGAGCTTGCAAATAAAAAAGTCTTATTCCATATCGACAACAAAGCTGTAGTAACTATAACTATAATAAACAAACAGTCGGCAAAAGACCCTCTAGTTATGGTGTTAGTCCGTAAGCTTGTTGTAAGTTGCTTAAAAGCTAACATATTACTAAAGGCCGAGCATATACCTGGGTGTGTAAATACAATTGCTGACTCAATTTCTCGTCTGCAGTGGGACAAATTCAGACTTCTGGCCCCAGAGGCAGGCCCATGTCCAGTTCAAATACCACCCCACGTCTGGCAGATCTAGATTCGGAAGTCGGTAGGCTGTTGGAGAACTCTATGGCTCTAGGAACTCGGTCTACTTACCAAAATGCACTCTGTCAGTACGAGCATTACTTAAGTCTGTATGAGCTTCCTAGGGTGTGGCCAGCACCAGTAGATCAATTGTGCAACTATACAGCTTATCTATCCTTAAATCAGCGTTCCGCATCCACCATCAGAACGTATATTAGTGCAGTGAGTTATGTACATAAAATTAAACGTGTTGAAGATTCAACTAAAAGTTTTATTATTTCAAAGCTATTGGAAGGTGTCCGCAGGGGAGGGAATAAACCAGACATCCGTTCCCCTATTACCAGCCCCTTGCTAAAGAGATTGATAGATTCTCTTGACTCAGTGTGCACCTCTTATTTTGAGGCTGTTTTGTTCAAAGCTGCCTTTTCATTGGCATTCTTTGGTTTTTTACGTGTAGGTGAGTTCACAGCACCAAGTAGCAATTCATCAACTTTTCGTCTCCTACAGTTAGGAGATATTTCATTAGCTGTTGATGACAGTATGTTAAAGGTAATCATAAGGGAATCGAAAACAGATTAAAGAAGGGACTCCCACACTTTGTTGATTAAAAAGTCTAAACTCGCACAGATATGTCCAATTTTGTCCATGAAGTCATACCTTAGCAGGAGGCCAGGCAGTCTACCATCAACACAACTGTTCCTTCATTTTAATGGGGATTTGTTGACTAGATATCAGTTCTCATCTGTTTTGAGAAAAGCCCTGGCTTTCTGCAATATTAATTCAGGACACTATCGTTCCCATAGTTTTCGGATAGGGGCAGCTACTGAAGCTGCTAAGCATGGCATCTCTGAGGACATTATCAAACAATGGGGTAGATGGAAATCTGGAACTTTTAGGTCTTACATTCGTTTGTCATTTCTGTAGCTTAATGGGGGGTAAGTCCAAAATCTAATTTTGGCAAAGTTTTTCAGGTCATCGCACAGACTTCTGGATAGTGGGATCTTCCATCGTGAGATGGGCTTCAAATCGGGCCTCAGCCAGACCGGGGGGGGGGGGGGGGGGGGGGGGAGACATCCCTTGGGCTTCAGCGTACAGGTGTTTGTGTGCAATGGCATGGAGTCTCTGGCATGAAATGGGAGCAGCTTAACGCCAAGATGGAGCAGTTATTACAGATGTCAGCACCTCCCCAATATCTAGTTTTACATTTGGGATCAAATGACTTGGTGTCTGTACCATGCAAAGAGCTTTTAACTGATAGTAAATGTACTATCTTAAAGCTGAGAGCATTAATCCCCCTCACTACGTAGTGTGGTCAGACATTTTGCCTCGGCGTTATTGGCACGGAGCGAACAAACCTGTCAAAATAGAAGAAAAAAGAAAGATGTTAAATAGTAAAGTTAAAACAATCCTCATGAAAGAACAGGGTCGTGTAATCCGTCATCCAACTATTTCGGTGAAGGAATTGTCGCTATATAGATTAGATGGGGTCAATCTATCTGCTTCGGGCAATGATGTGTTCCTCAATGATATTCAAGGGGGTTTAGAAACATTTGTGTCCCACCCATCTGTAACAGTGTTCCCACTTGTCTCCTAATCTCATGTGTCCGGGGGGAGGGGAACCCATGGGTAAAGGGAGGGGGAGAGGGCCTTCTTCGTGGGTGAGTCGGTCTAGACCGTCTCATGTGGCGGGATCCTTGGGATTCAGACTCGAAGGCGATCATTGTTGACTTCAACCCAGTTCTAGGTTAGGTCTCATCCATGATTTACCATTGGAGGACAGGAATTTTTGTCCACTCTTCGGGAAACCGGGGGGGGGGGGGGGGGGGGGGGGGATGCATGATAGGTCTAGGTTAGGTCTCATCCATGATTTACCATGGGGGGTCAGGAATTTCAGTCCACTCCCGAGAAACCGGGTGGGGCGCTCTAGCTACTTCACTGGTGTTAATTACCACCGGGGAGTTTTTTGTCCACTGTGGAAAGGTTATATGTTATATAATTTACCCTAGGGAGAGGAAATAGATACATACAATTTATATACATGTTTATGGAGACAATGAAGAAATTACGGTATAAATTATTCTGGGTTGTTGTACGATTGCTCCCACTCAAAAGCTACTTTGGGGGGATGAGGCCAACCCGTGCTACCTGGGTGGCGCTTATGTGCCATATATGTATTGGAGAATACAGGTGGTCAGTTTCTGAATTCTTAGGATCCTGCCAGACATCGCTATGGCCTAATATATAGCAATTTATGTAAATTTATGGATATCCTAATTGGGTAAGTGTAAAGGCACTAGTCATAGATCACTTTAGTTCATTAATAAATAATAGTTTATCAGACTGAATTTCTTATTGTCTTGTTTTAACTACTGATAGGACGTATACCACATACATACTGTTACCTAGCTACACAAACGGACAATGTTTCTATCCATCCATATCACAAGACAGCAGTATGCCACAAATATGTAATGTAAAAGTGTGCACTACATGAAAGGGACAGCGTTTCGTTTGTGTATCAGGCAAACGCATATGCCTGGCGGTTTTGAAGGACACGCATTTATATATTATACCAAGATAACGATACCCGCGTTTGATAATGATTGACTTCAAAGCAATTATACACTCATTAGTCATTATGAAAAAAGTTAGACTAATGACTAGTGACAGAAACTTGGTCTTGGACACATATGTAAAACGAAACTTAAAAATAATTTCAAGTGACACATTTAAAATACGTTAGCCTGTTTATAATGACATGTAAGTTTAAATTTCTATTTGTCTTGAAAGATTCATGATTAATATTGATTCTTTTATATGAGGGTTATTAAGATAGTGAATGACCAGAACTGAAACTGTTCATATCATTTTGTACTAACGACTACACAACGAAACTTTTCATATCATTTTGTACTGACGATTACACAAAGAAACTTTTCATATCATTTTGTACTAACGATTACACAAAGAAACTGTTCATATCATTTTGTACTGACGATTACACAAAGAAACTGTTCATATCATTTTGTACTGACGATTACACAAAGAAACTGTTCATATCATTTTGTACTGACGATTACACAAAGAAACTTTTCACATCATTTTGTACTGACGATTACACAACGAAACTTTTCATATCATTTTGTACTGACGATTACACAAAGAAACTTTTCACATCATTTTGTACTAACGATTACACAAAGAAACTTTTCATATCATTTTGTACTGATGATTACACAAAGAAACTGTTCATATCATTTTGTACTAACGATTAGACAAAGAAACTTTTCATATCATTTTGTACTGACGATTACACAAAGAAACTGTTCATATCATTTTGTACTGACGATTACACAAAGAACCTTTTTCATATAATTTTGTACTAACGATTACACAAAGAAACTTTTCATATCATTTTGCACTAACGATTACACAAAGAAACTTTTCATATCATTTTGTACTGACGATTACACAAAAAAACTTTTCATATCATTTTGTACTGACGATTACACAAAGAAACTTTTCATATCATTTTGTACTAACGATTACACAAAGAAACTTTTCATATAATTTTGTACTAACGATTACACAAAGAAACTGTTCATATCATTTTGTACTAACGATTACACAAAGATTAGTCATATAAGTGAGTTCACTTAACAACTTAGTAATATCACTTAACAACTTAGTAATATCACTTAACAACTTAGTAATATCACTTAACAACTTAGTAATATCACTTAACAACTTAGTAATATCACTTAACAACTTAGTAATATCACTTAACAACTTAGTAATATCACTTAAAAACTTAGTAATATCACTTAACAACTTAGTAATTCACTTAACAACTTAGTAATACCACTTAACAACTTAGTAATATCACTTAAAAACTTAGTAATATCACTTAACAACTTAGTAATATCACTTAACAACTTAGTAATATCACTTAACAACTTAGTAATTCACTTAACAACTTAGTAATATCACTTAACAACTTAGTAATTCACTTAACAACTTAGTAATACCACTTAACAACTTAGTAATACCACTTAACAACTTAGTAATACCACGTAACAACTTAGTAATACCACTTAACAACTTAGTAATACCACTTAACAACTTAGTAATACCACTTAACAACTTAGTAATATCACTTAACAACTTAGTAATATCACTTAACAACTTAGTAATACCACTTAACAACTTAGTAATACCACTTAACAACTTAGTAATATCACTTAACAACTTAGTAATATCACTTAAAAACTTAGTAATATCACTTAACAACTTAGTAATATAATTTATTCAAACTACGAAGTGACATCACATGTAGTACCGCCAGTTTGCTTTGAAAAAGGGCGTCTCGGTTATGAAGTTATGTTTTATTCAAACATCTTTAATAATGCACTTGGCTACGTCACTTATTTACCAAACGTTGTCATTTCAAATGTCCATACACGCAAATGTGGTTTCACAATACACAAACAATATCTACAAATATGTCCATGACATTTCTGATACATAGACTACAGAAAATGTTTACTTAGTAAAGAGATACCCAGATGCCCAACTCTGCTTATCTCGATATTCAAGTGATAATGGCTAATCTCCTGATTTCACCGATAATTCAAACCAATTTCAGCTGAAAAACACTCATAACCAATTTTGACTTCTTCTATTTAAAACCGCGGGACTGGAAGGTTTCCTTACTGTTCGTATGGTCATTGTATATGTACGTCTGACTGTTACTATTTTTAGCGATTTCCCTTTCATCCAAGGATGTTTCTTAACTTTGAACAAAAAGTCTTTCATTCCTCTTCAAAATAAGAAAGATTTTAAGGGAAAATTTGAATATCTCCTATTTTGGCTCCCGGGAATTCAGATCCAAAAATCCTACTAAAATTATTCCCTTCCACAAGGATACTTCGAAGTTTTTTCAATAACATTTTGTCTATCATTCTTCTGTAAAGGCAGAACATCAGAATCTGCACATAAACTTGGAAAAGAGAAATGCCATCTCTAGTAACGAAAGTAGAATGATGCAGGCACGCATGTAGCTTTTACACTAAAAGAATTGTTTACTTTCACTTTCAGATTTTCGCACAAAATGGTAGGAGGCAAACACTGGATTCTCATTCTAACAGAACTCACACTCCTGTGTGTCGTTGTTGTAACAGTTAACGAAGAGAACCAGAGAAGGATCAACGTTCTGCGCGAGCTTTCCAGTAAGTTTCGAGAGTTTCGGTATAGATCCCAGTATGGCGTTTTATATATGCCACCTCCTAACAGCCCATCGTCAGTAGTCTACAATCCGGACAACCCTTCCCTTATCTTCAACAATCAAAACAGAGGGATCTTGTACCCTTCCTTTCCATCAAGGAACCTCCCTGCCCAGTTTCAGCATAACTATGCGGCTGCAAATCCAGATTATCGTGGGAACGTTTATGGCATCGCACTCCACCGGCCTGGAACATCGACTATTCACACCGAAGACTTACTTCTCAACATGGTGTTTGAAAGAATGCTAGAGTGGTATAAGAAGTATTATGGACAAGACCCATCTGCAATTTACCTGTTCACACACTTCATCCCGTGTCCAGAATGTACTACAATCATACAGAATGCTTTGACAACCACTCTTGTCGATACGAATGGAAACATTATCCCTCTGTATGTCGGATTTAGTCAGCTTCTCGGTGGAGTACCAAATGAAAACAGAAACGAGGCTAGAAATCGAATGAATAACTTGCGAAACATCTTAAATAATCGTAATGGACGTCTATTCGATATAGGTAGGACCGTGCCTGGAACATCAACTGCAGCATGTACGGAGTGGGGTATCCCAAGACGACCCAAACGACAGGCACAAACCACTGGCGAATGTTCAGAGGATGAGTTTTTCTTCCTTCGAATGGACTTCACAACTGGAAAGGTTCAGGTTGTTTGGGACCTGCCAAATATAAACCTTGGCAGCTATGCTTGGGTTGGTCTTTATGACAAAACGGGAACTAGGAAGACTTCGGAATATTTGTCGAAGGAAAAGGCTGGCATCAAAACGTTTAATTATTACATGAGTGACGGTATAGAGGCTCGTCTGTCCGATTCCTACAGAGAAAATATTGTGAGGACATCCTATCCGTGGAACAACTGTGGATTCGGATGGCGCAAAATGAATAAACTTCCTGTATCATATGGAGATGTATATATGGCGTTAACAGTTGCTAACGGTTACCCTAAAGTTGGAATAGCGTTCTGCAAAGGACGAGGTGTAGCTAACAAGCATGACTACGTTATCACACAAAATTTTGACCAGGCTTTTGCGAATAAATATCAAGGCTACCAGTGGATTTCGGAACTTAGCACTGCTTATACACATATATATAAGTACACATACGGGGAGAAGAGTGTCAATGTCTGGGGGATTCCGAGTGAAATACGTGTATAGCACTACATTTAAGTACAACTTCGAGGAAGTTTACGACAATGCCTCTCCATTTTGGACACCAGGGGGATGTACTGGTGTAGAGTCTACTTCGGAGAATTCCTACAACAAGGATCCTTGTAATGCCGGGACACTTCTTGGTGGAGATAACTTGGTCTTAGCTGTAACTGTAATCCTGTGTTCTCTACTGGTTTCAGGCTAGATGACAAATGTCTATACCTTGGTGAATTTACGACCCTGGCCATGGGTTATTATTTTGATAAACAGATAACTCCTGTACTGTATGATTATAGGCAGCAAAAATGAAAAACAATGTATCCTTTCATTGGCATATTAATTATGAAGTAGTACACGCGGATTTTCTGAAAATATGTTTACACAGGAAATTCAGTTTTACATGCAGCACAAAAAAATGGATGGTAGCAGACGAGGTAAGGTAACAGAAAAACCCTAATGTTGAACATTTGTCAAAACAAGATTATTTCTGCCTTTGGGATAGAGATATTGAATTTCAAATAGGTTTCAGAAAATGTGTAGGGAATTGTGTCATTTTGGGTAAATATTTTTATTTGGTGGTTATATGGTTTAAACAAGGCTGAAGAAAGAGAAATAAAAAAATAAGTTTATTCATCCTTCACAGCTGTATTTAAATTGTTCAGGTGGTATAGATAACAAACTAGATCTTCTTTTGTATATATATGTATGGTTTTCTGACTATGTTTACATATCAAAAACATGCGCCATATTTTTTAGAATTGGGCACGTTTACTGTACACTGCTATACAAATATAGGCACTGAGTTTCAACCAGTGGGAGGGTGACTTTCATTTAGATTTTTTATGCAAATGCGTTGAATCCGGGGGATGACAACATTCCTGACTTTGGAACGCCGCATTACTTTTAGATTTCATACTCTTGCCCCCTGGCCCTAAAAACAACTTTAATTCCAAACAAACAAAAAACTACACACAACTTGACACTTTTGCGACAAAACACCTGGTATAAAAAGAAGGTAAAACGTTTGTGCAAAACATACTGGTAGTTGGCGTGCGTGTTGTCTATGACGACACGAGGAACTATATTATTGCTTCCGGCATGGAGAAAATACCCACAAAGTCCCACAGCAAATACTTGTTTCAAAATCGTGTATATCATTTTACTGCATACCCATTAACATTATATTGTACATTACATGCTTCTTATTCTTTTAAACAGAATTGTATTTTACACAAATATTATGCATGCACTATTGGAAATTTGTTTCATAGCAATTGTATAAGGCTTTGGCAGATAAAATCTGCAGTAATCCGATCGTGAAATAAGAGGTAATTGTTGTTTTTTCCTATTTGCAAATTGTGTACAGCACATTGTTTTAGCAGGAAATTATGCACATTTTATTGTACCATAACTAATTGCATCAATAGTTGCTGTGAACACTATCATCTAATTTGCCAATGGTTACCTGCTTACGAGGAGCAATGCTGTCATAGGCATTTTGTAAATAAAGAGACCTCCAGATCTTTTCTATAACAACAACTGTTATGTTATTTTTTTCATTTTAGATTACAAAGTATACGGATGGCTAAAGTGATATATTATTTTAAAAAGTTCAGCACCGATGTAAATGTATTTTTAGCAGAACAAATCCGATAATTGGTGTTACATTTGAAGTTCATAGCCATGTTTTGTTTGTCTATCAAATAAGCCTTTACCATCTTACATACACTAGAAGATCTTCCTTACCTATGCTACTGTTACTCAAACATCAGCGTAGCTTATGTTTGCACGGAGAGAAGAGGAACATTGTTTTATCAAAGAGGTCTGTGAAGAAAAAAGAACAGACACAAAAATTCAAAATAAATTAAGTTTTGAAGACCCTTTATCATTGATATATAATTGTCTATAGAAATTTTGTCAAGAGAGGTTAGTTGGTAGGGTTTTAGTTCAGTAGCTTTAAAGGGACATCATTGTAAAAACATTATTTTGCATTGATTGTACTTGTTGTATACACTTTCAGATAAGTTTCTGTGCTATCACAATACTTACATGGATTTTCAGTGTCTAGCTGGACCAAACGATTTAGTTTTGGAAACCAAATGTCAATCAACAATTACAGGCAATGCTGCAGAAAATGTGCACCGTTCATTATTTTATAATTATTAATCAGCATCTTTATGTATATATGTCAGCGAAGCCCAATTATCATTCTCCAAAAGGTACTACACTTCATATATGTGGTGTCTGGGTTCTTCTACAGAAAAATACAAAAAAAAACCGTATCTGGAGTCATTTGGGTAATTTATTTTCACCTGTATGTGGTACCGGGGATTCACTTGTGTCAGGTGTCAGCTGGTCAAACAGGTATACAATAACCTCTACATTTACGTCACACTCACATACATTCCAAGCAAAGTGGCAGTAACACACGAGACTTGGCGACGTCGATCGTGGATGCGGAGCGCGGATTGCGGATTGAAATCAGCGACAACATTATATGCAAAGTAATACTAATTAGACTCAATATATTTCAACTTTTATATATGCAATATAAAACATAATAGTACAAAAAGAAATGTGTTACCGTGATGTTGCTTTCAAGTAAAGAAGTAGTAAGAAGAATCATCAAGAGGGTGATCGCATTTACGGTGGCGGTCATCTAAAACTTTTATTTGGCGAACCAATCGGTCCTGCTTTTTACAGTCATTAGTTAGGAAAGACACATAAAGTCTCTACTTATCATGTTTTCATAATTTACAAACATCATACGCAATCATAGATTACCCATTAACACTCGAATGTCATCATGACGTTCGATCTCTCATTCGACCGGGAATAGGAATGACTATGGGTTTGTTACCGTTTTAACCTATTACATAACATATATATCATAAAATACTATTTCTTTGTCCTGATGGTTTTGATTTTACCATGGGCAATAGGCATGAGTTGATAATAGGAAACCGGTCGCCAGATCCGTGACTAAACTGACATTTTGACAAAAGCTGTTCCTTTGATAGAGCATTGACATGGTGCAATAACTGATATCCATGAACTTGTTCTTTAACCCTTTACCCTTCTTCTCTCGTAAACTTCGATCACCTTGTGCGCTATGATGTCTGGAGTGAAGTACTGAACACTTACTCTCGTGGAATACATGTAATGGTCTTTTCTTTCATATCACGCCGTGTTGGATAGAGTTTGCCCATATAAGATAGCTATGTAAGTTTAATGAATCTTTCACCCCTTTTTGGGGTAAGATAGCGGGATCTCAACCCGAGGGGGGAGATTGTTAAATTCCCAAACACGAGGCTTGCAGAGGTTTCGAGGAAGTCGATAGCCTCTGACAAACATTAATTTGAGTTTGTTGTTATCTTAGCACTCTGACAGTCAGCTTATTCATGGTATACCATTTTTTCTCATCTTTCCAAATATGTAATTGGTTTTATTATCGGCCACCGAGAAAAAATACAAAGTTTCTATATAGTTTAGCCATGCTGGATCGATTTCCCCATGTATTTCCCGAAAAATGTGTGAGAAAATAGTCCATCGTGTGTTAGGTATGTGCGATAGGGAAATTCTACCCGAGGGTGAAAAGTTTGGGCAGCCTCGGTTCTGTCCCCAAATTATACACCCGAGGGTAGAATTTTCCTATCCCATATACCGACATATCATCATCGTTGATTTTTCAAAGTATTGTTGACAGAACTTCTTTTTCTCAGATGTTGATAATTTGATCACATCCACGTCATAAGTCGGTCAAGTTACCACAATTTATTTGGCGAATTATTCTTTCGTTCATCACTTAAAGGGACAATTTATTCAAGTTTGTTTACTTTTTTATCATTTCACAAAATATTTCATGAAAGTTTACTTCAGTTATCCTTATGAACTATCCTTGGTCATATATTGATACAAGTTTATGTTTTCCATGCGTTTTTTAATTAATTGTAAGGGGGATCATAATCGTATAACCATACGATTTATATGCAAATGAGCAAGTCGTCTCTACACCTTTTGTATACATGTGTGCAAGCACAGCCCCGTCTCGTGACTGTAAACAACATTGGTTTGCATTTGAAGCTGTTAGCGGATATTTTAAATATAGGTTGCGAGTCTCGTACCAAACGTAGACAGTGAATGGATAAACAAAATATATGGAGAATTACTGTTAGGTCATGAATATAACAGATGTGAGTTTTTCGAACGGTTGCGACAACAATGAAGAAGTTCATACAGTTGCGAGCGAGTTTGCCGAGACTTGACCTAGATCGGCCTACGGAGTAATGTTGAGTGCGATATTTTGGTTCTGCACAACTTCCATTATCATAATTCCATTCGTACTTGTTATAAGTATTGTTCTGATTACATCATGGATGAAATAAATCACCTAGATTGGTGTTAGCGTTTGTTTGCATTCGTACACAAATGAAAATACAATCTTTTTCTGCATACGTATCGGCCGTATAAATGCATGTGTGTACACAATTACATGAACACGAATTCCCGTTCGATGACCCTGGGAAAAACCTATGTTTGGTCGATTTGAATTGTCAAAACAATAAATCATTATTGAATCTATCAATTATGATACATGTAACAACTGTTTGCCACGCATGTTGTTAAATCGAAATCCAAAGAAATAAGTATACATCGGATATACCGTGTCGTCACTTACAACCAACTCTGTTCCCGCCAGAGGGCGCAACAAGTTGCACTATATTTGGAGTATAGCTATATTTGACGTGGGCTTTCCCAAAACTTAAACAGTAGAGATAATTATGGACCGCAAATGTTTTTGACTGGATATATGTTTTATCGTTTCTGTCTGAATTATAAAAAGCATGCTTGACTAAATTGTCCCTTTAACCATAATACGAATGAAATTTGTACGCAAACTTACGGTTTGCCAAAATTGGGTATGATCTTTCTTTTTATTATAAGTATTTCTAATAAAAACGTCAAATAAATGAGATTTTTTAAGAAAATGAATGGCTGAGGGATATTTTTGCCAGAAATTTGGAAAGAAAAAGACTCTTTCATTATGTGGTAAAACCTCAGCAAGCCTCGGGTTTCACCACAATTTACGACATTTCGAGTGGAGTGTCCCTATTCTACATACACACATATGAAATAGTCTTATAATCCGATAGGGACCACAGAACCAATAAAAAATAGATTGTGGTGGGTTTTTTTTCTAATTTGGATAAAAGATTTCATAGGAAGGAGAATGCATCGGGGCCTAATGATTGGATATTCAGGTGAGACGGAAGTTTCCAAATTTTTATGTGCGGGGTGGGCAATACACGTAGATATAAAATATATAGAAAAAAATTCCTAACCTGTTTTTGTCAGGGGAAGTTAATTGTGTAATTTGTTGTAAATGTAGGTGAATTTTGGGTGCTGAATTCAATACAAGATGGTGGCCCCCATATAAAAACGTTCAAATTGGTAGAATTTTAAAATTTTCTATTTACACGTATTCGAGATGCCATTCTTCAAAGTTATGGCTAGTGGACCAATCTTGAAAACTCCATTTAAGAACAGTGGTAAACGTAAACATTATCGTCTATCGGAAATCATTTGGTTCCGTGGTTCCTTTACTCCTCCTTCTCAATTTAAAGGTCTCAATGCAGATCCTGATTTCGCTACATATCCTATCATCAACTATAGTCACTGTCCTCTCAGGCATGACGAAGTAACCCTCCGTTTTGGAACCGTTTGTCCCATATATGTGTATAAGAAGATGGTGAGTAGTTTCAGAAGATAGTCGCTAACCCTAATAGTGACCTATCCTATCATTTATTTAAACTGATATATGACGTAATTCCTCGCATCGAATTTTGGATGACCGTCTAGGCTTTCATAATATATATTTCCAAAGACTTACCTAGCTTTAGTCTCCAGACTGATGGACCGACGTTCTCGTGCCTACTACGGTTTGAAAAGCAGTACCAGCGTTTAGCAGATGTTGCCTTTCACCACAAATCACAACAACAACAACGAGATGATGTGGTTTTTTTAAACAAAATAAACTCGTATAATTCCTGACAACAAGATCCGCTATCAGTAATATTACTCCGCTTTGCATAATTTACATTATGTTATTGTTAACATCATGCAACAAAAGTGGCAGGCAAACCATAATGAATGGCTCTTTTTTGTGAATTGTGAATCTTGCTTTGATAAAAGTGCTGTTACCTTCATTCCATGGCGGGCCAAAAACATTCCCCTGTTGTTCTGGTTAAATAAAACACAGACATTACGATTATATTATCAAATCCGCATCAGTTTAATTAAAAAAATTTAATTGGTGAGACTTGCCCATGACATTGGGACATTAGGCGGGTAACTTGAATATCCAAACAGCAAGATATCTAATTGATAAACTTTTTGTAAGTTGACAATAGTCTGCCATCTTATATCACGGTATGCCTCTGACAGATACTTCATTCTCTGTCGTTTTCGGCCTTCCTTTGTCAATGGCTTCGACTGTATCACTTGTAATATAGCAGATGTCATATTACTAGCTTCCTTATCTGTGAACGAAAATGGTGAAAAGACATGTTCATGAAAATCTAAATCAGAATGAACTAATCCTTGGATCTGAAAAGTTTTCCACATTTTTGCCGAAAAATACAATTTGTTTGGACAGTCTTGACGATTATAGTTGTAATCAAAAATATGCGATGCCACTAGGGACAGGAGAGAGGTCTGTTGTGATTTCAGAGATTTTCGTATCGTCCCTAGTCTATCACGGCTTAGGTTTGTTATCATCTTTAGGATCTCTTCCGTACCCTGGGTTAGGTGTTCCTGACGGCAAATAAGGTCGTACCTCATACTGCACACGTC
Organism: Pecten maximus; assembly: GCF_902652985.1. Lineage (NCBI taxonomy): Eukaryota > Metazoa > Mollusca > Bivalvia > Pectinida > Pectinidae > Pecten > Pecten maximus. The sequence goes on from NC_047025.1 coordinate 31,269,447, forward strand.
ACAGAGTTGAGCGATAGGAACCATATGTTCATTCATCTCCACTTTGTTCTGAGCTAGATAAACAACATAATCCAAAAACTCCTGAAACGTTACATCGTACCCACAATAACTATCATTTACTTCTTTGAATCCATGTTTTAGGTAAGCAGCTAGTTCCCTACCTAGCCGTCCCAGGAGGAAATATTTATCGATAAATGCCGAGTACAGCCGAGAATATGGATCACGTGTTACCATGACTCTCAGTGATGTTTCTCTTAACAAATTTGACGTCAAACCACGCAACTCGTCCATGCCATCATGTATTGTATTCCTGCCTAACTGGAATACGTTGGAGACGTTTTTCTCACTTGGGAGATTAATAGCTCTGACCAACGCACCAAGTAGAGTACTTCCGGTTTTAGGGGCCTTACAGGCGAGAAGACCAGTCGGTTTAGAGAAAAAGAAAACTGGAGTTCTACCATTGATCAATGTGGTATTCCAATTGACCTGCTGACACATTCCATGGACGAAGCGAGCCCTCCACGTCATACTGAATTCTGTAGGCGAGTTCAGTCCGGACGGCTTTCCAAGCAACGCTTCACTTACTTGTTCAAATAGATTTCCATTTTGTTGATCAAATGGTCTCAAAACTGAAATAAAAAGTACATTTTTTAAATGAACGAACGATGAACTATGAACGAACATCATGTTTCGTTATTGGCGCGTTCTCTTTAGTTGATGTCGTCTGTGATTTTCATCACGACGAAATGAATTTTAAAAAATCTTTAAAATAACTAAATACATTAAAAGATAAGTAGAATGGAATGTTCTCTTGATATTGTGTATGTTATGTTTAAATAGTGATAACCGTTTCTACTTGGCTTTAGCGTTGTAATCTTCATTCTTTATCAATCATCATACTGTTTGAAATTTGAAATTCTATACCAGGTTTTCTGTTCGAGAAGAGTCCATTTTCGTCTTCTTCATTAAATTTTTTTCACTTCTGAAATTAAAAGCATCAAGTTAGTATGCAAGCACAATTGGAATTCTAGTGTAGTGAGATCAAACCTTCTTCAAAAGTTTGATTTTAAACATATTGAACATGTTCTTATGATATTGACAAATATGACCGCAGCCGGTGACGAAAACTCCTCTCCAATAACAGTAGTAGACATGAAAACGCCGACATCAAACAAGCCAATTATATTTTTGAAATCCAACAGACTGGATAAAACGTTAGTTAATAACTGTAAGTTAATTGATATGACGACGATGACTAGCCAAAGAGACCAGCGGTTAGTAAAACACCAAAGACTGTAACATACATGAATCTCCAGCTTTCGATCTAAAATGTCTCTTCTTTTCTGACATTTCACATATATGTTTTTACATTATGTCCAGTTCGAGCTTCTAAACGAATTATGAACAAAACGGAAAATTGTACGTGTGATACAATATCTGCCAATTTTGTCAGAAATACCAATATATCTAATTATAGTTCCCCTACATAAACCTTAAATATTCTTCTGCCTTTGGAGAGGCGATTCACTTACAATGAGTCTAAATTATGCGTACAGCTCATTTTCAAAAATATATGTGTAGCTAAATGTGTACTTTTTCTCTAAATATTTAACTTTCGATTAAAAACAAAACAAAACAAAAAAACAAAAAAAACAGGAGATTGGAATGCCATACTACTGTCTTTCTTTTTACTGTTTGTTATTTCTTTTATTTCGATCAATATTCCGTTTTCATCTGAACTGTTTAATGCATACGGATTTTTATAACAAGATTTGTTTTCGATATCAAAAGTATTATATAATAATATTATGTTTGTTAGGAAGACAGGCGGTAGTTAACCATCCCGATAGTTAAAAAACCCAGCTTTTACACGTTACGCTCGTTTCATGCAATATATGTTTCATGTAATTTAAGTCGTAAGCTATGAATAAATCAATTTCTTTATGCATTCGTTAGCCTATTAGTTATCTGGTTGTGTTGTATTTAAGTTTGATTTAAATACGATGTAAGAAAAAAAAAATATTTTCACACAAGATGGATAGAGTGATAAATAATTGTTTGTAGCTATCCTTTAGGTGGAATTCACAGATAAAATTCCATTCAATCGCTGTGTTCCGTACTGTCATCAGGCTTGAGTTTAAATAAGATGTCTAATATCTGTGGTTTATATATATAATGTACTACTTTGACACTTATAATTATTGAGTGTCTATAGGTACTCTCCGAGTCATCTACAGAACATAGGTATTCAGCCACAGGCACTCTCCTCGTCCGTCAATATACCTGATATACAATGAGGCGAGTACCTGTGATTCATAAGGGTATCAAATCCTAGACATCCATTGTGAAAATCTGGACATTCGGAGGAACAGTTTTTTTTTAAGAAAATGATAGAGTTCGCCTGGAGATTTGTCGCGATATCCAGCAGGTCAGACACACTAGTTAGCAGTTAACACGTTTAAAGTACGACTGAAACTCTTTGGTTGTGATTCGTAAACATATTCCGGAATTTCAAACATACAGTATACATTATTTTCAAACGTCGTTCATGGCGATACCGGCAGTGAACTGTTTGTGCAAGTAAACTACTTTTTTCAGCGCAAAACTAATTAATTAAGGCTGAACTCATATGGTTCATCATTCTAGGATCCCATTCGCTGTCAAGCTATCGCTATACCCTCTGTACTAACAGAGTAAACTGAAGATAAGTAGTTCTAATATATCAGAATGTGTTGTGTATTGCTTCCGGACATTCGACCAGAGTTAAATCACAAGCCCTTGATTGAAGTCAGTAGATTTTATATCAATTCACCACCGACTGTGAAAACTCTAAAACAAATATGGCCCTAGAATTGACCCTGATATACCCAACTCTGATGCTCTACGGTGGCTGGGAACGGATATCATATAAAATATATTATACAAATAGGATGCACAGACACCCAAATATATCTTGGGTGTCTGTGCAATGGTCCAAGAATATTTTACACGAGGTACTGGTAATCGACCGATGTTCCATTGCATGAGTCCTTCGGCACATTTAAATGTTGGTATGAAGAAACAGTTATTGCATGGGCATTTCTGAAAATAGCACTTTTATTGTCTCTATTTATTTAATGTCTCAGGGGACAATAAAAGTGTTATTTCCCATACAATAACTATTATATAGCTTATGCGTATAGTTAAGGAAAATCAAACGTATTAGGTTATATTATTGTGTTTGAACGAAATATTAATGCTTGGGAACGAAATTTCATTGCGTTTGAACGAAATATTATTGCGTTCAAACGAAGTATGATTGCGTTCAAACGAAGTATGATTGCGTTCAAACAAAATATGATTGCGTGCGAAAAAATATTGTTGTGTGGCATTTAAATACTATTGCGTGAGATATTACAGCATACAATATCGTGCTTATATGTTTGATCAACAAGAGCAAGCAGTCATCCAAACAAACTATATTTATAGTCTATGAACTCCCAGTTGTAAATCAATGTGGCTCAAATGGTTCATAAGGTAGTTAGATACAATATAGACAATATATAACTTTCAAACAGAATGCACAATTGCAAATTTTAAACTGTTGAACTGATAAACGGACATTGTATATATCGAGTAGTATTTGTTTAATTTTTTTTTTTTTTTTATCTATTTTTTTTTTTTTTTTTTTTTTCGTGGTAACATTTTTACACGGCTGTAGTAAATCCTGACCGAACAGACAATCATTTGACTTCTGTAGGAACAGGTAAATGTTAAATGTAGGGAAATATCGTCAGAAAATAAAATGATTTTTTTTTATGTTTCTGGCTTGTAAAACTATAGCGCTTTCAAATCTAACACACGTTTTAGGCATGAACACAGTGGTACTGTACGAATATTTAATTTGCGTTATAAAGAGTATACATTCCATCGTAAACAGAAGTGACGACAGTTCAATTCAGGGATATTTTATTGAGAATTAAATGTAACTGTTGTTTGTGTTTTGAACGTGCATCCTATTGGGTCCATAATAGTATTTATCGCACATCTTCTTTCAGAATATTAAAGCAGTTATTTCGTAGTTTTTCATTCATCCAGCGATGAATAAAGTCAGTTATTAAAACAATATTCGAATAGTTTTTTTTTCTCAAAAGGCGACTTTGAGCAAGTATACTCCTACGGTGTCTTCCTGATATCATGTATCCAACTCCTTTCACTAACGACACCATTTCCCTTTGTATCAAGTCCATTTCAAAAAAGTATCTGATAACACCCTGTCAAACGTTCTCGAATGATATACTCTTCAAATGTTATGAAAAGTTCGAACGCAATAATATTTCGTTCCCACGCAATAATATTGTTATATGATGTTCGTTCTCAGCCACCGTACTGTTGTCTACTTACCAAATAGAACCATTCCAAAATATTATTTACAAAACCATAGTTTCAAGTTTATATTAAGTGGAGTTTTTAATAGAGAGTAAGAGTGTAGTTTGGTGTTAGTACTCCTAGTGGGAACGGGAAAAGTGTGTTCTACTCGGTCAGTCGTTTTGTTGGTTAGTTGATTGATACATTATATTATAATTAATATTTTTTTTTGTATTCTTTTTAACGTTGTTTTCTTTCTGAAATGAATTGTTTGATTGATTGATTGATGGATGGATGGATGGATGGATGGATGGATGGATGGATTAAAAATGTTATACCTGATTTTATATTCAAGACTGATCCCTGCTCGTCTTCTTGTTTAGGTAGGTTCCCTTTTTGAAATAAAAACAAGTGATTGATTGATTGATTGATTGATTGATTGATTGATTGATTGATTGATTGAAAATGTTATACCTGATATTTAATTCGAGACTGATCCTGTCCGTCTTCTTGTTTAGGTAAGTTCCCTTTTTGAATTAAAAGAATAGCTTAATTGATTGATAGATTGATTGATTGATTGATTTACTAATTGATTGAAAATGTTATACCTGATATTTTATTCGAGACTGATCTTTGTCCGTCTTCTTGTTTAGGTAGGTTCCCTTTTTGAATAAAAAGAATAGATTGATTGATTGATTGATTGATTGATTGATTGATTGATTTACTAATTGATTGAAAATGTTTTACCTGATATTTTATTCGAGACTGATCTTTGTCCGTCTTCTTGTTTAGGTAGGTTCCCTTTTTGAATAAAAAGAATAGATTGATTGATTGATTGATTGATTGATTGATTGATTGATTGAAAATGTTATACCTGATTTTTTATTCGAGACTAATCCTTGTTGGTCTTCTTGTTTAGGTAGGTTTCCTTTTGAAAATGGTTGATTGATTGGAAATGTTATGACTGACTTTGTATTCGAGAGTAATATATTTCCATCTTCTTTTTCGAATGGTTTCCCCTCTGAAATGAAAAGTGTCAAGTTAGCCTATGTAAGAAGGGAAGTTAAAATTTTAGCTTGGAATTTAGTTGGAATTACCAGATTTGGTGAAAATTGTACTTTCCTGCCAGTATATTGGTGTTGTAAATTTACTCTGTGACCCGATGAAGTTGATCCTGAAAAAAATTAACTGAGAGAACTGCATCAGTGTCTGAATTGGGGGAATAAATGTATGTAAGATTTTGAAACGTTTTTGAATATTCTTCAATGTGGTTAATGTCTCAAGCGAGTTTAAACGTATGAGCCCTGGTTATTGTTGGTTCGAATTGCATAACCTAAACAATTTTTGAAAATAAAATTGTATAACAATTCAAAAAAATAAAAACAGAATTTTTTTTTGTTATTACACACTTAACACTACCATTAAAGATAACTCCGAGAGCGAGGACGGCCGTTCTCGCATTCTCGACCTAAGGTAAAAAGGTAGAAAACGCGAGAATGCGAGATTTGATATTTGGCCCTAACTAGCCACCATAATAAGGGTATACTGTAGATATATCTACGAGAGGAAGCGAGACTGCGAGGGCGACCGTTAAAGCCTAATCTCGCGTTCTTGCGTTTTCGACCCTAATCTCGCACTTTCGCCGTCGCGTTTTCGCATTCTCGATTTTTTGTTCTTTCGCATTCTCGCGTTTTCACTCACTCGCCGTCGCATTTTCGCATTCTCACGTGTTCGATCTAAGGTCGAAATTGCGAGAACGCGATATTAGATGTTTGTCCCTAACGAGCCTCCATACCTTAACGTTTTTGCATATTTACATGTAAATACATGTAGTTATATCATTTAACATGTATAATGAAATTTTCTTATATCAGAATATGCATGAAAGCAGGGAAAAGCAGCATTAGAGGAAATGAAACATCCTGCTGACGTCGGGCGTACATTTCAAAACCAATAATACTTTTCAATTGACACATCACCTTCTCTACATGTTAAACTCGATAAATCTAATTTATTCATTTTTGAATCGGTTCCTCTCACGTTACTGGATTGGCATACGTGTCTAGACTATAAATATTGGTATTATGGCGGCACAAAGTCTGAACAACATGCTATTTCATAAGTGAACAATACTGCGGGTGTGCAATGGCAGGTGCTTTGATTCCTCCTTGATTATGTCATCCCGCTTGAACGCTATCAACCGAAAGTCATTTAAACATATGAGCCGATCGTGCTCTTATCGATTTTAAATACGGATCGATTTTGCTTATATTTCAAAAATAGAATAAAGGGGACGTAGAAACAGTTAAAATCATCTCCTACACGGTTGTCACACAGAGCATATGGTATTGTATTTTGAGATCATATCCATAGCCCTATCATAATCAGACATTTTTGAATTATCTATGAATTTCTTTTTAAAGTGTTTTTACTATTCATTTAGTTCAAAATAGTCCAAAAAAATTATATGGATATCCTCTTGAGGCAACTGTAATATTATCCAATCTTTGATTAATTGATCACATGAAATGAGCATACAAAAGTGTTAGTGTATATGTTCCATCATATTTCCTTTACAAGTGGTAACCATGTTTGATGCATTATGTGTATTTAGTTGTAGGCTGTAGTCAACAGTTAATACTGACATGTAAGTAAGCTATGGTAAGATATTATAAGACTCTTATCATATGTGGTCATGTAGGATAGGGATATTCCACCCGAGGGGTCACAAAATGTGGTAAAACCCTCGGCGGACCCAGAGGGTGAAATATCCCTATCCTACATGAACCACATATGATTGAGTATTTTTCTCTCATTCCCCAACCTAAAATATGCAAAAATAGGCACTATCTGTCGATAGCTTTCTCAGATAGACGCCATTTTTTCTCAATCCAAACTTTTTTCTACTGCATATAATAAAAAAAGGACAGCGCCAATCGATTTACCATACCCCATATATGCAAACGGCGTTTGCTGTTCTAAAAACGAAGGAAACCATTCATTTCCACAGTCTAACGTTGTTTCAGCAGCCCTGTCATTGCAAGCGAAGCCAAATCACTTGATGTCGGCCAAGCTAGTGTGTCCTTTCGCGTGAAAATATAGTTCCATGTTTTATTAATAAAAAACAATAATAGAACGTGTTTTTTTACATAATTTATATCATAAATAAAAAAAAAAACATTATCTGATTACATATCTTAATTCAATGTATTGTTGAAATGTTTAAATCATGGAGAGATTTAAAATACCGGCGACCTACTTTTGTATCATTGCGCGCGCGTGGCTATCCTACACCGGAAGCGAGGTAATACACACACAGCAAGCATGGGTGTATTTACCTGGACAGACCAGTATGATACCGGTAGGGATGAGAAAAATATGTGACACCTACCCGTTTCCCAGATAATATAATTTGCAGTGCCTATGATTAAACTCGACTTACATCAAACTTGCTTATAAAACTAGGTGAATCTTCTTTGTATTAGTTTTGGTTTGAAGGTTGATTGGATATTTCCAATTTCCCTGTGTACAGCATAAGAATAGCGTCCGGAACGTTAGATAAGACGTGCATTGGTAAAACTACCATTGCAGATGGCTATTACCCCAAGGTGCGTAAACTTATTTAGGATGTAAAGTTCATTTTCTCCAAATAAATAGTCTGAACAAAACCTTTTCGGTAATATCATAATTAGCGTTTCTGACATGCGTACATACAGTATCATTTTGCATATATTTCAAAAACAATGCATTAACATACTCTGTCAGTTCACCCTGTTATTCAGAAAGGGAATTATTTATCCATGTCATTTAGAATCAATTAAGTACGGAAGTACTGGAAAGCGGTCGGAATGTACCAAAAAAGTAATGCGTTTTTATCAAGTCAAATCTGACATTGATATACAAAAGTTTCTGTCAAAATAAGGCAAATGAGTGTACATTTGTGCAAGGTAATCCATCGTGTCCGACTTGCCCCTTAGCTTTTTGATAAGAATTGGCTCAGCTAAATTCTAATTCTATCTTATCTCCCCTAGTTTGAAGCTTAGGGTCTGGTCAAATGGCGAGAAAAGAAAGGTCGAGCCTCCATACATTACCCTGACTGTGTTGATTCGATCCAGTGATTAAGATATGGTTAGTGTGGCCTGGGGCAATTTTTATTACACTGTACTCGGAGTTTGTGTCAGGGAATGGCGAAAGGGGGTCCTGTTTTCCTGTATAAAGGCAGGGATATTCATACATTTATGTATGCCACTGGTACAGACCTACATTGTTCAGTTCAGACTATCCCTCTGTCTCGAGAATATCAAAATAACAGACAAAATTAACTTTGATAATTTTTGTCTCTAGAATATGTGTTACTCTAGAGACTGGTCAATATTCAGGTCTGGCTACCTGTGAAACCACAAACTCAGCAGGAGAATTAGTCTCGCCTTAGGAACATCATGCCCTTCATTAAACACAGGTTGGTCAGTTTCCTATCTGATGATATGTTATAATTTTCACTCCTGTTGACCGCACAGCTGTAGACTGATAACCAGTCCGTTAGCGTTTGCAAAGCTAAACTTTATTGATATATTTTTTTTAATTTTTGAGACAGGGACCTGTCCAGCACAAAGGGAGTAAACTGGTAAATAGTACACCTGTAAATAAGAGCACTTCTTTACAAAAACGTGAAATGAAATTCTTCGACACCATTTGGTGTCGCTAAGATTTTGGTTCAGATAAAATAAAATGGGGCTTGACATAACACCTACCTTACATTTATGGATAAATCAGATATTCATTTAATCCTAAACACCCTATTTAGTCCCAAATTGCCGTTCTATTCCGTCCGTATAGACCCTATCAGAGCACGATGGAGCAAACAGAGAAAAAAATACAATACAGTTAACCCCGTTATAAAGCACACCTCTATATTAAGGACACTTGACTATAAAGGACAGATTCATCAGACCCACTCCGTTCAATTCACTTTATAATTAACCTCTGTATAAAGGACAACTGTCTATAAAGGACACTTTTGATCTGTCTTTTTGGTGTCCTTTATAGACAGGTTTGACTGTAGATATTTCCATATAGTGTACCGGCTATAATATTGTATTTAAATGCATTCATGCATTAAATGTAACAGGTGCTTCAGTTCCTCATTGATTACGTCAAGAGGCTTCAAACATGGGCCGATCGTGCTCCTATCGATTTTTGTCCTTTAGGTACGGATCGATTTTGCTTATATTTTAACAAAATAGAATAATGAGGACGTAGAAGCAGTGAAAATCATCTCCTACTCGGCTGTCGTACAGAGCATATTATGTTTTCCTTTGAACTCGATATCCATTGTCCTATTTGAATCAGAATGTTTAATTGTTTATTAATATCTTATCAAAGTCATTTTTTATAATATTTAAGTTCTAAATACGTCCGAAGAACTATAAATGGACTTTCTCTTGAAGAAATTAATTCATCATGTGACCTGGTTATAACTAAGTATATATGTTCCATCGCATTTCCTTTATAAGTGGTAACCATGTTTTATGCATTATGTGTATTTAGTTGTAAGCTGTAGTCAACAGTTAATACTGACAAGTAATTAAACTATGGTAAGATCTGCAGGTGACACCTACCCGCTTCCCAGATGATATAATTTGCAGTGTCTGCCTGAGATTAAACCCGTCCGAGATTAAACTATGGTTTATAAAACTAGATGAATCTTCTTTGTATTAGTTTTGGTTTGAAGATCGATTGGATATTTACAATTTTCTTGTGTACAGTATAATAGTAGTAATCGGAACTATGGATAAGTCGTGCTATGGTAAAACTGCTTGCAGATGGCTTTTACCCCAAGGTAACTTATTTGGTATGTAAAGTTCATTTTTCCCAATTAAATAGTCTTAAAAAAGCCTTTTTGGGAATCTCATAACTGACATTTCTGACATGCGTACAGTGTCATATGTAAAAACTATAATACAGAATTTCACAATTATTCCAAAAGCAATACACTAACATACTCTGTCAGTTCACCCTGTTATTCAGATAATCAATTGTCAGTGTCATTTAGAGTCAATTAAGGTACGGAAGTACTGAAAAGTGGTCGGGATTTCAACAAAAGAACTGTGTGCTGAGTTTTTATCAAGTCAAATTTCTGACTGACATCAATATCAAAAGGTTCTGTCAAAATAGGTAAAAAGAGAATAATAGTAACAAGACAATGTATCAAAAGGCAAATTATCACAAGGCAAATTATCACAAGGCAATGTATCACAAGGCAAATTATCACAAGGCAATGTATCACAAGGCAAATCATCACAAGGCAAATTATCACAAGGCAAATTATCACAAGGCAATGTATCACAAGGCAAATCATCACAAGGCAAATTATCACAAGGCAAATCATCACAAGGCAATGTATCACAAGGCAAATCATCACAAGGCAAATTATCACAAGGCAAATTATCACAAGGCAATTCATAGTGCCCAACCGGTAGACTAACCATAAGCCTCTAAGCTTTTTGTTAAGAATTGCTCGGCTAAATTCTAATATTAGCCTATCTCCCCCTGGTTTGAAACTTATCTCAAGAATAAAGCTGAGTAAAGAAAGGACTAGTCCATACATATAACCATGACTGTGTTAGTGCGGGCTGGGGTGATTTTTATTACACTGGACTTCCAGTTTGAGCCGGGGGATGGCGAAAGGGGGTCCTGTTTTCTTTGTACGCCACTGGTACAGGCCTACATTGGCCTATGCTAGACACTGCATGGTCAGTTTAGACTGGCTCCCTGCCTCTACAATATTAAAATTATAAATGCAATTAACCTTGATGATTTTGGTCTCTAGAATATGTCAAACTCTAGAGATTGGTCAATACTCAGGTCTGGCTACCTGTGAAACCACAAACTCAGCAAACTCTTGCCTTAGGAACATTATGCCCTTCATTAAACACTGGCTGGTCAGTTTCTTATCTGGTGACATGCTTTTATTTCCACTCCTGTTGACCACACAGCTGTAGACTGGTCATGAGCCTGTAAGCGTTTGCAAACCTAAATTGTATTTATGTTTTTTAATATCTTTGATACAGGGACCTTTATAGCACAAGTAAACAGGTAAATGTTACCACCTATTATAAACTAATAAATAAGAAATCTTTTAACTTAGAAGTTTGAAAGCTCTTTGAACTTAAATGTTTTAATTAATGGAATGAATTAGAATTAAACATATCCTAGAGACGACAATCATAAAGGCCAATTGTATTTATTATTTTAATATTCTAGAGACAGTGGGCCGGGCTTCCCCACCGGGAACTATTCCTAATGTTTAGAATCTGTCATCCCAAGATGTGTAATATGTCTGAAATACATGTTTGATAATCTGGAAAGGTTTCAGTATGTATTGATATATGACCTATGCAATTTTGTTCTAAAACAAAATACTAGGATGCATTAATCTTGTTTAGTCAGACAAAATATTGTGTGCCAAAGTATAAACACATTACATCACCCAGAAGAAAACATATGATAAACAAGGTAATTCCCTCCTGCTCCAAGTACATTTTGATTCATACTTCTAGTACCTACATTCGTCACCTTACTATGGAGTTACTTCAGTTTTTTTTATTGTGAAACAGGTGATATAGTGTTGTGCACCAAATGCGTGTGGACATATCTTGAGGCAGCAATGAATGGAGTTTTATCTTAAATTATTTTAATTTATTATTGCAAAATGATATTATGGAATATTGATGGGAGAGGTTATATTACAGATGTGTTATAAACTGTAATACAGCTGTAGTAGTGTTTTATCACCTGGGTGTGTCACACATGTGCGCGACCTACATAATCAATCGCCGGTTGTTCTACCTCTGCAGGCCTTAGTGGTTAAGTTCCAGTCCATAGCCTGGTTCGCTTAACGATTAGCAACAATTTAACTTAGGAGTAGTATAAGACTTGCGTCAAAATAATTTAGATACAAAAATAAAATGTGTGTATTGCATTTTGAAATACACTTATGAAGACAAGAATTATAAAAGTATTTGCATATCTTAAAAGAGTGTTCTCAAAATATTCTTAAACTGTGATAGCTTGATAGCGTGATACAGATGCGTTCAAATGGCGACAGGCCCCTGCTTAACTGTGTATGAATATACAGACGATTTGCCAAAAAAAAAGAATAACGCCTGAATGCAATATGGAAATATACAACGATATTTCACGATTGAAAGCAGCTTCAGTAACTAACAGATTTGACGTTTAGTTATCAAATATGCATACTTGAAACAGCGGTACTATATCGCACCACGCACTGACACACAGTCTCGAGTTTGTAATGTGTTTCCATCCTATCGAGCTTCGATGAAATCCGACCCCTCAAAGAAAGGAACGATAAACCGTGTGTATATAAAACCAGACTTCATTGTTGTTGATTAATTTGCATAAGACCTTGACCGACCAACCCAACATTACTGTATAAATAAATACAGTTTATGTATTTATTAATGGCAAAATTCATTATTATCCACGTATTTATGAAAAAAAAATGAAAATGAAACCAATGAATGATTTAAAAGCCAACAAGGTAGTATAAAAGCATTTTCCCGTTTTATCATAAAAATAACGACACTTTACCAAGGTATACTTTTTAACGGTGGGTTATTTATGGTGATGATATTCAACACCACTCCGACGAGTGTTTGTTTTTTGAGTTCAATCTCTGGCGTCCTCGCCAAACCATGATCATATCAGGACAGGTCTGATGAGTTCGATAATCATAGAGAATAAAAACAAATTTGAATGACATAAAACAAGACCAAACCGATTAAATCTCAAGAAACCTGCTGCCTGTATGTTTACTGATTCATTGAAACATCTGGGTGCTATATCGTCTGAAAAGTATAAAGTAAACCTTGAAATATAATTAGTTGATAAAGACAAAATTGTGTATACCGCATTTTGAACACTTTGATAACACTTTGCACACTGACTGAATGTGTGTGTATATATATATATATGAGAGTCAAAAAGTTGTCTTCTTTGTCATTTGTGTTGCTCAGTTATGTATATATATATAAATGTATATACAATGAATATATATATATATATATATGGATTTCATCCTGATCAAGAAGATGTATATACAGATTTTTGCAATCGTATAATTGATATGTACATGTGTACAAATACAATACGAATTATGTTGTATTCTGTAAGATCATTATTTTCTATAGTCATAATAGATATCGACTAAATTTCGTCAAGAAATGAAAAATGTTTTGAAATGTACATTGATACCTTTTCTGAAGTTAACACAAAGGTCAACTGGATTAGGAATATTAAGTCAATTGTTGTGGGTATTCTAATTTTCATTAAACTCATTAAATCATATTGTTTCAAAATTTAGATTTTATCTGAGATAGTAAAGGGTGACAATAATAGAAAGTGTAGATTGAACAGGCCGAGTGTATATCCTTGTTTAACGAGAATCCGCTGGCCTCATACTTTCAATCAATACTACGAAGTGTTAATATCTTATCTGCACGCGGTAAACATAATGAAATATTCAGAAGGGGTCAGGTAAACAATAGGGTGGTATTATCCGGGAATCACAAATAGTAACCGTCTAAATATTGACATTTGGAGATAAAGGACAAACTGTCACAAAGTTCTTCATGTAACACATTTTCATGTGAAACAATAAAAAGCTTCAAATCTTGAATCTTGCTTACTTATAATGCTACCAGCTGTAGCTATCCGTGAAACAGTAAGAAACAGTATATTTTTGTTATTTTTCATATCAGATGCATTTAAAACCTTTGGAGTATTTATCTTGTATTGCATAGATATTACAGGCTTTGAAAAAACTGAAGACGATTTCACCTGTGTTTTACTTTTAGTGATATCATAACTGCAATTTCCGGTTTCAACAATCACATAATGACTAGAGGTCTGAAATGTACAATATGTATGTAAACAACCCCATAGAAGTAATGTTATTTACCTTCTGTTTTTCATACAACCATAGCCAAGCTTTACAACAGTCACTGAATACAGTATATTTGCAATTGGAGACGAGAGTTGTTTGACGTCCTTTCAACAGCTAAGGTCATTTAAGGACGGCTGACAAGAGTGTCATATTATCAGTGTATAATAGGATCAAAAATCTGTATGTGTAACATGTTTCTCTTAAGCGTGCCAACACAAAATAAACCATGTTTTTTTCCAGTAGGACCGAAACTAGAACATTCAGCATTTGAAAATTATTTGAAATAACGGCTTGATACCCGTGTTTGTATAATCCATTAGGTCGCTATGACAGAGGGAGAGTAATGTAATCATTGTACCTTATACATGTGGCACTTAAACAGCTATTCAAAAATAAATAATTTTTAGCATTAATTTTCAATTCTTATTACAGGAATATAGACAGCCAACAACAACATCACTCGAAGTCATATACCAGTGATGACTGGTGTTATTTGTTGTTGTCTTTTAAACGTCAATTATTAAAAAAAAAAAAAAAATGCTTATATATGATTGGTGACAATTTACATTGTTTGGCTTGTTCGGCTCCATGATATGTAACCGCTCGGTCAATGCTTTATTGATTGTTAACCTGTGACAGGTCACATTTTATAACTATCGATTTATAATAAGAGAACTAACCTTTTTGAACTTTGTATTGATTTGTCAATTTAATGCATAGCAAATGTAAACACAATAATGAAATTATTAGGCTTGAACAATAAAGTTCAGATTCAAGACTAGACATGCATAATATAACTACTAATCAGTGTGGCGATCTATGTCACCATGGTAGTGTTGAATGTTTGCTCTGCCTCGGTATAAAAAACACTTATGGTGGAGTTACAAAGAACAGAATATGAGGTTGCTGTTTCCTACCTGTCTCGGTAAAGTAAACAGTACGGGACACTGTAAAGGTGAATACCCTGTGAATAACACGTTTTAACACGGAGCGACTTCCATATACCGTAGTTATACTTTCGTTGAGATAAACTTGAAAAAGACGCGTGTTTTTACTTATTGATCTATTTGCAAATAATCGCTAACCTTTGTGAATGGCGATATAAATGGTGTACTGGTTACCAAGGTAGTCGTCAATGTTTGCCTCTGCCATAGTATTAAAACACTTTAGCGGAGAGCAACGTATACTCCCACACCCCGTAGTTATATAAGATGTGTATGAATTCATTAATTCATTAATTCATTCATCATTTATTTATTTTATTTATTTATATTTATCTTTCTATTTATTTGCAAATAACCGGTTACCTTTGTGGAAGGCAATATGAACAGTTAACCGATTAACAGTTTACCGATGACAACAGTGAAATTGAATTATATATGTGTGTATATTTAGATAAAATGAAAACGTATAATTTATGGTGCGTACTACAAATTTGGCAAAATAGTTTTTTTTAAATTTATCTTTAAAACTTGTTCAAAAGTGATAACTCAATAACATGTAAGATGAAACAGTTCAATAGGATTAAAACAAGTTGATAATGGCAGATACAGACCAAATATATAATATCGACACATGTATAGGAAACAGTCAAATTACAAATCACAGTTATACTATAATATTTACATTTTCCACTGTGTGTTCTCTATATGAAGGTACTAACAAAATTAGCGTTCATTCCTAGGTGAACAATTAACCTGCCGCGTATGAATACATACAGTACATTGTTGACGGTGCCAACGTCAACATTGATAATCTACCTAAGTTTGATTACACATGAAATAATGTTTTATCAACTTTAAAACTTGTTAATAATTGTAAAATTGAAGACAACATTTCAATATTTTTCTTTCATGATGATTAAAATAATGAATTGGTGTGGAACTATAGTTTGTGTACTTGTGTACTTGATTACCTTTCCCGCTAAATTGGAACTATCTGTTACGCTGTTACATCGATCATTCAGCTGTTTCGTCACTACGTATAACGAACGTAGAATACTGTTTCTTATGATTTTTTTCAAAGATTACGTTGAAAAATAGTTTTGAAATGTAAATATAAGAAATAATTGACGCGCGTCATTTAAAATATCTGTCAAAAAATGCCGTTCATACACCAGTGAACAACAAAAAATAACAATTATTTCTTAAGTGTATGTGATTTAAAAGTGAGATAACTAGTTTGCAATTTTCTCATGAAAACACATGTCTATTGTTCTGTAAACAGTGTGGAAATATATCACTCAATTTTCCTTTGTCATTGTCAAAGGGGGTCATCAATACATTTTCGTAAATATGAGATAAGAACAACGTCAATATTATTACTTACATAGGTCATTCAGCTAAACTTTTCACTTCTTCTAACGTTTTTTAGAATGTAGATAAATGTAAGTTTAATCTTTATTTTCTTATCGTATAATACAGCAGTACATCACGCAAGAAAAAGATTTAGAATAAATCCTGTCTCTTAATATTCATAGAATAATTGTGGAACAGCACTGACATTACTGTATAATCAGTTATATACAATGTACAAAGAAAGCACAGGAAACGGTCAGTGGTTGATGATATATTTTAAAACTAGAATGTAAACGTAAAATAACTCAAGAAATATTTATATTGGGTAAAAGTCCTAAATATTAAGAACTTAAAAGTGAATTGGATATGTCAAATTAAACATGAATTTTGTGGACTGGATTTTATAAAATGTATTTGGATAACACCTTTGTGTAAAATAAGTCTTTTACTGTAGATCCAACGTCTGCATGATATTTTGGTTTTATTCAAGAAATTAGAAATATCCTCTAAGTGTTACCTATTCCTATTAACGTTTTGTAAATACGAACGTTTCAAATTCAGTTTTATGTTTCTAATCTCGTACATTCAAAACCTTAGTATGTATATTTCGCTTGCTACTGTACACATTTAACGGCTCTGACTGTTCATCATTCCCCATTGTGGCAACTTTGACGTCACCGCTATATTTAATCACGAGTATTATTATCAATTAAATATTAATGTTACCTGTGTGCTGTATCACATTTGAAACTAACAATCTTTACGATCTACATTTGTAACACTACCACATGCCGGAAAAATAAGAATCTTTGAATTAAATACGATCACTTAATATAAATGTTCAACCGAACACTATCTCGATATGACTGCATGCCGGTAGCCATATTGTCAAGTCCCTTCAGAGGATTGTTGAAAAGCCTTTAAAAATTTAAAATTAGCCTGTGCGAAAAGTATTTAACACATGCGATCCTATATATTGTGATATAATTATTCTTACCTTGACAAAAAGCGGCGAATATTTGTCGATAATAATACATCCATAATAATGCTATCAGTGCTATTGGAGCCACAACACACGCTTTGATTATTCTACTCTTACGCGTCCTCATTCTCAGACATCCATTTGAACGAAAATCGTAGAGATTGTTAAACGGCAAAAACAAGATGGTCAAGTGAAGACTAGGCCCGTTACAACAGACAGACTAGTCCATACTCAAACCTTCATTACTCCTAAACGCGTCTATAGCCGTATCCATGCCCGACATTATCCACCGCTGGCCAACAACAATGATATGTGATCATGTTTCATTCGATACTTTACTGTGCACAACCGTGACTTTAAGCATGACTATATGTGTGTCCCCAATGGCTGTTGATTACAAGTTTTGCATGCAACCGGTGTCTGTTATAAGAAATAAAGTTTTCGGTGTGGTTAAACATTTTTGTTGAGAAAAGATCTATTTTTGGCGCTGTCTTTTAAACGCTGTACGGTAGCATCGTACTATCATAGAGAACTTTCCGGTATTTTTTCTTTGTTCCTATTTTCTATCTAATTTGTGTTTATCTGTACCAATATCTGTTTCAAAATATTTTATGGAACATAATCAATCTTGTCCCCAAGCTTATGTTTAATTCTTTGTGATGACCAACAATTAGAAATGACACTTGAACTCTCCACTTATCAATGTTATCTATATACCTTCCCGAGGCGATTACATCATCTATTGTTATGTCAGGAAAAGTTCACTTGCATGTCCAGTTTTATTTACCTGTGATAACGTCTTTTTGTATCATTCATCTTAATTATATACTTCCCTACGTGTCAAGTTGGACAATGGTCAGTTTCATTTTATATGTGTACACCGGAGACCCGGGCGGCAGTTGGATTCCCAACCAGCAAATGTACAACACGTACACTACGGATTACCAAGTGTGATCAGAACTGCATCATTGGACTTGCTTAATTTACAAGATTCGATCGCCAACTATATACATTGTATTTATTGGAATACCAATACATTGTGGACTTAATTTTTCTGTTAATTTGCAAAACGGTTGATATTATGATTTGAAACTATTTGACGAAATAATATAAGAAACCATTACAAACTGATTTGAACTCTTTGTTTTGTGTCCTGCCATGCGTCCAATCATATAACAGTCCGAATCTAAACAGACACAGCAAAACGCTATATGAAAGTACTTCTATGTTTATGTAGTAGATGTAAAGAAAATGGGTTGTTGGGATTGTTATCAACTTAATTTTACATTGGACAGCATAGTCAACACGGCTTCAATCCTTCTAATTTGGATGGAAATGATTATGTGCTTGCTTCCATTCACACGTGTGTGAAACAAGAGTAACAGTTGATCAATAGTTTCTCAGATCATGGTAGTGTAGAGTTACATAGTTTAACTAGAAAGCAGGGTCTCTCATCGAAACTGGAAGAGCTACACAGCGAAATGATGATAAACAGCCATATTATCACGAGAAACCTCTCAGTTTAAAAAAGAGATGAACAGGTGAGATACCATGACCGATATTTCGGTTTAAAACCAGTTTCATGCAACAATGATTCTTAACAATAGCGACTGCTAGCCAACAACTCTAATTGCTTTGCGTGACGTGTTCAATTAGTGTAACATAGTGTAAAGACCCGCTCAGCTCAATAGTAGACCAAGTATACCATGCGGATAAATACAACGTTTTCTCTGTCCGTACAGAACGCACTTTAAAATTTACGGCATTATAATAAGTCAACAAATCAAGCGTTACCGGTTCGTTTTGTCTAGTTTTTACTTCGTGTATGGTATTTTCAATAATGTTTTTCAAAATATATAGTTACATGTGCCTGAGGTCAGATTGAAGTGGCCAATAGTAACAAATAAACAATAACAAGTAAACGATATCCACGAGAAAAAAAATTTCCAAGTTTTAGGGAAATTAATCTCACGGTGATAAATTAATTAAAAAGATAGTTTACATTGTTTTGCTACCACTGTCATAATCGTAATTAAGTGGATATCGACGATTATTTCCCCAACTCATTATTATCGCACCGATAAGAATTCTTAACATACCAAAAACTGCATTTCTCTTGTAATATTCAAAAAAGAAGGAGCAAAATTGGAACATATTGTCATTGTTTTGTAATATATGTTTTGACTGACTGTTTTGAAAATAGTTGTGTGGCATAAGATTTTTACTCCTTCATATCTATTCCGAAGCTTGTGTTAAGGATGGAGAAGAATTGCCTACTGGTGTAACCTCTTATGTACATAGACTAATTTGAATTCGAAACAAAAGTAGAATTAAGCCGCCATTAATAAATTACTGTATTTATCCTAAAATATGCACCCCCCTCCCTTAATGTAAAAGTTAGCATTGAATATGTGAATAGCGAATATTATTTGTGAACCACTTCAAAAATTGATGATTCTGAAAAAATGAAGGTGTTTATTTGTCGACAAGGTCTTATTTGTGGATAGATATGGTAAAACTACCACGCTGGTAAATTAGACATTTTTGTTTAATTAACATATGTGATGCTACCTATTATCTTTCACACAATGCCTGATCTGGTAGACCGCCTCGTCTCGTCGGCTCATTCCCCGAACAACAACTCTGATAAGATAAAGGAAGGTGTTTCTATAGGAAGTTCTTTGACGTTATGTTATAGTCTGTTTCAATAGGGAATACTAGCTCAGGTAAAATAGTGTCAACTCAGGTATATGAATCAGATATAGTTTTCTAAATTCAAAGCATTATCATTAAGATTAATTTACTAGTAATAATGAAATGATTATATTTTATCAATGAATATACATGTATATATAAAATAAATAAAAACTCAAATTTTCAAAGCACTATGTCTAACTATATATTTGACTATTGATAATGACAATATTAGATTAAAATAAATAGATAAAAAATAATTGAAATTAGAAATTGTTTTCTAAATTTAAAGCACTAATTACAGAGATTACTATTAATAATGACAATATATGTTGATGATGAACTTAACGTTGGCCTGTGCGTTCGCCATTCTGTGTATGATTAATAAAAATTATTACTACTAACTAAACCTGAAACAGATACACGCTCTTAAAAATAATATTACAATTGTTCTACAAGAACTGGTCTATAAAGTAATTATATGATAATCTAAACAAATCTGGAAAAAGCAATATATGTATAGCTTTTCGAAGAAAACCTGTACTAATTAAACCTGAAACGGATACAACTTTACAAAAATGTTACAATAGTTCTGATCTATATAGTGTTATATAATAACAAATATGAAAAAAATACAATATATATATATCTATTCTAAATAAGATAAAATACATGTATAACAAAAACCATTACTACTGATTAAACCTTTAAATGTTGATAATCAGTTATATATTTACACTATCAATGAAAATGATACAAGACTGAATTTGCTGAAATAATTTAAAAGAATGTATTAAGACTGAATTTGCTGAAATACTTTTAAAAAATGTAAATTCAACAAACGTATTAAAGTATTTTTTAAATATTTACGCTAAATCTGAAAACAAGCACAAATTAAATCAACATGACACACAATGTTAAAGTTTTATCAAACTTTTTTACAGAAAATATGATTCAAAAGTATTCAACGATACAATTGTTTTACAAGACAAGATTCAGTAAGTAAATATGTATGCCAAGATGTTGATAATTCAAATATCAAAGCAAAATATGATGATTTTCCAAAGTGTGCTTCAGTTTTATACAGTATTTCTGAAACAGTTGGGCAATCATTAACAGATAATGATTTTCAGATCCCCTAACAGGTGAGTTGATTTACCTGTTTTCTGATTAACCTGTGTTGTTACACTACTCCCTATCAACAAATCTTAACCCCTACGTAACACCCCAACCTAACCAGAGTTGGTGTTCGGGGAAGATCCCGCCATGTTTATACTGCAAAGCCGTACACGTTCACATAGGCGGCCGGAGTTCGACTACCTGATCCGTCGTGAAAATGCATTTTCAATAAGGATACTCCGGTTTTTCAATCCGTGCCTACAATCTTGATTAAGATAAATTAATATAACTACTTTTGCAGTGGTTGTAAAATAAAGTTTACATTTTCTTGCTAGGTTAGGTTATTATTGAATCTAAATAAATGAGATAATTTATCAATTGAGCAACAAAAGTAGCTACATACCCATGATACGTGCCGATATCGAGCTTAGCGACCTGGTTATCGTATGCACGTATTTCAAATTATAAATGACCACTTCAACTCAATTGACTGTGATCCCCAAGGTTTAAAAGGTGACGTTGGAAATATGTCTCTTATCCAATCTCAATAAGTGTTTAATAGTTTCTACCCCATAGATAATTTACCAACAGACCTTATGACAAAGTTTGAATGACACACGCTATCACTCTGAAAATGAGAAAAAGAAAGCGTCAGCGTCTCAAACTTAATTTGATAATGTCTCTTGGGAAAACCATCAAAACTTTCGGAATGACCTTATTTCATTAAACCAGGAGCTGAAGAACTCAGAATCCAGACTTCTGTTGACTATAGAGCGGCACTTACCATATTTTGGTTATGCAAGCAATGCTAATACCAATCCATAAAGTTGTAACCATCAATGCATACTTCATAATGATCACGAAGATGGAAATGAACGCTACCCAATGCCCCAGTAACCCCCACACCCACACCCACCCCCACCCCCACCCCCACACCCACCTCCACCCTATCAATATAGTTTTGGCTTTATTTCTTTGGGTTTTCCTATATTGGAATATGAGCATTTGTTACAACCCATTTATAGTTTCAAAAATTACAACCATATCGTCTAAATCATTTACATACAATGTATAACCTTGGAGTTATCCACATTCGCATTTGGAAAATATTATACATACAATTATGTAATTATTGTCAACATTTTGCCAACTATTCCTTCCTGGATCATTTTTAACTTTTATCTAACAAAGTCAAAGGCCTCATGTAATCAATAACACAACAGTTTAGCCGTTTGCTTAGTTTTTAAGTTTTTTTCAAACAAATAGGACACATAGGACAAATATAACGCCGATGATTGAAAGACTTTTACGTTACCAACCCGGGCATCTATATAAGAGAATGATGTTTAATCTTAATAGCCAATAAATGCTTAAAAACTAGTATTATAATATACCAAAATGTTGGTCTGGAGACGTAGTTTTTCAAAATGATTAATACTTTTCTGTTGTTTCTAATAGTTTCTTCTGTGGAGGTACTTTGTGGTAGGATGCAGCATAGAATAATCATAAGTCACACAAATAGTCAGACCTAAAAAACAAAGGCATGCTGATATTCTCATATGTATCTATAGCACTTGTTTGACCCGACTGATTTGACTTTAGGTACGTATACATGTACACACTTAGTTTGCTTTGACCTTGAAATGCAAAAGGTGGCTGTGAATAAAATTACATTTATAAAAGGGAGTATTTCAATCAATAAAAAAACTCACATTCCATACCTTTAACACACCTGATCAAAGTAAGAAGGGTATTTCAAGAACATTGTTAAACAGTTAAACTGTGGAGTTTGGGGCCTTAAGCTATATAACCTCAAACTCAGCGTTTGAACAATTGTATTGTTCATAAAAACAGCCTCCTTGATAGTATCTAATAAAAGCATTTTTGATGTTTGTTCACATGTGTCAAAAGCACATAAATGCAGTCATTACAAATATGGCCGGAAAATGTATGGAAACTCGGAGTTGGATTATAAAATGAGTGGCCTGATGTGTTTTTGTTTGGTACTGGTGACATGAGTATGTGTTTGTGTTCTATCCACACGACGGCAAAAGTCCGATAAAACATCAGAAACCTTCGAATTACCAAGGAAGAAGACGCAAACATGTTTACCAACCAGTCAATTAAATCTTCACTGATGTCAGTTTTTTTTTTCAAGATTATTTCGACTGCATAACATCTCACGTATGCTTTCTTTCAAATATATAGAACATATCACCTCTCCATCTCTGTATTCTTTGTACATTCACGCATACAACATTGATGCAGACAGATAACATCATGTTCGCATATGATACGTTAAAAGTGATAGACCCTAGTTCTCTTGAAACGTTCTGTGAAAGGATGATAAAAATAGCTCTCCGATCTGTCCTCGTAGGACGTGGAGCAATAATCTGGAGCGCGTGAATGGCTGTCCTCATCCGGCACTGACACATAACTTACGTCACGTTCAGCATTCTCACGAGCGATACTTCTAACGTGGTAAATTTTCTTTTGGCATCTATAATTGACTGTTGACGACTTACGTAACGTACGTTCCAACTGATTGATAGGAGTTATGGAAACACATGGGTTTGGACCTCGTCATTGACAATGGTGGTGCAGTAGTGGATGCAGTCCGTCTGGGTTGATGTTCTGACTGTGAATTGGATTATCAATGACGCTTGCGATCTCCTGCTCTATCTGAACGAGGCCCGTCTGTAGTTGTAGTATTTGAAGTTTACCGCGTGTTGAAGTTGCTATCGTACAACTGTCCATCACTGTATAGTCTATTCCTGTAAGAAACATTAAAAGACGACCAGCGCCATTGTATTCAACCTCTTCTGTCCTCCATAGTTCTCCTATCTTAAATACTTCTCATATCCTTCATAGTCCTACTATCCTCTGTAGCCCTCCTATCTTCCATAGTCATATCCTCCATAATCCTTTCCTACATAGTCCTCCTATCCTACACAGTCCTCCTATCCTACACAGTCCTCCTATCCTACACAGTCATCAAATCCTCCATAATCCTCCTATCCTACATAGCCCTCCTATCCTACATAGCCCTCCTATCCTACATAGTCCTATCCTCCACAGTCCTCCTATTCTCCATAGTCATCCTATCCTCTATAGTCCTGCTATCCTACATAGTCATCCTATCCTCCATCGCTTCCTATCCTAGATAGTCCTACTATCCTCCATAGTCCTACTATCCTCCATAGTTCTATCCTCCATAGTTCCCCTATCCTCCTTAGTCCTCCTATCCTACATAGTCCTCCTACCCTACATAGTCCTCAAATCCTCCATAATCCTCCTATCCTACACAGCCCTCGTATCCTACATGATCCTCCTATCCTACATAATCCTCCTATCCTCAATAACCCTCATATCCTACATAGTCCTCCTACCCTACATAGCCCTCGTATCCTACATAGTCCTCCTACCCTACATAGCCCTCCTATCCTACATAGCCCTCCTATCCTACATAATCCTCCTATCCTACATAGCCCACGTATCCTACATAATCCTCCTATCCTACATAGTCATCCTATCCTACATAGTCCTCCTATCCTCCATAGTCCTCCTATTCTCCATAGTCCTATCCTACATAGTCATCCTATCCTACAGTCATCCTATCCTACATAATCCTCCTATCTTACATAGTCCTCCTATCCTCCATAGTCCTCCTATCCTCCATAGTCCTCCTATCCTACATAGCCCTCCTATCCTCCATAGCCCTCTTATCCTACATAGTCCTCTTATACTCCATAGCCCTCCTAGCCTCCATAGCCCTCAAATCCTACATAGCCCTCCTATCCTCCATAGTCCTATCCTACATAGTCATCCTATCCTACATAGTTCTCCTATCCTACATAGTCCTCCTATTCTACATAGCCCTCCTATCCTACAAAGTCCTCCTGTCCTACATAGTCCTCCTATCCTACATAGTCATCCTATCCTACATAGTCCTCCTATCCTACATAATCCTCCTATCCTACATAGTCCTCCTATCCTACATAATCCTCCTATCCTACACAGTCCTCCTATCCTACAGAGTCCTCCTATCCTACATAATCCTCCTATCCTACACAGTCCTCCTATCCTCCATAGCCCTCTTATCCTACATAGTCCTCCTATCCTCCATAGCCCTCTTATCCTACACAGTCCTCCTATCCTACATAATCCTCCTATCCTACACAGTCCTCCTATCCTACACAGTCCTCCTATCCTACATAGTCCTCCTATCCTACACAGTCCTCTTATACTCCATAGCCCTCCTATACTCCATAGCCCTCTTATCCTACATAGTCATCCTATCCTCCAAAGTCATCCTATCCTACATAGTCCTCCTATCCTACATAATCCTCCTATCCTACATAGTCCTCCTATCCTACATAGTCATCCTATCCTACATAGTCCTCCTATCCTACATAGTCTTCCTATCCTACATAGTCCTCCTATCCTACATAGTCCTCCTATCCTACATAGTCCTCCTATCCTACATAGTCCTCCTATCCTACATAGTCCTACTATCCTACATAATCCTCCTATCTTACATAGCCCTCGTATCCTACATAATCCTCCTATCTTACATAGTCATCCTATCCTTCATAATCCTACTATCTTCCATAGTTTCCCTTTCTCCTATAGTCCTACTTTCCTCCAGTCGATGGTAATTACTCGCTGATACCAAAACGTTGTCCTTTAGGCATATGTCCAAGAAGTGGTTATCGATCGGTCTTTTTGGGAGAGATAAGAAAGGTTTCGCTATGTTTACTTGATTCGATGCTTCTTTTATTCCTACATGGATACAGGTAAAACAGGGTCAATGTCTCGTTAACTTTGACGGATAAGTCTTAAGTACATACTGAAGCTTTATAGCGTCACTCGAAATGCCCTACCGAAATCGAGAAACCTATCGTATTAGAAATGATAAGAGTATGCTGTAATCTTGAATGTAAACAAGTCGGATGTATAAATTAATGCATCCATACATTAAATTGAAAAAATGGGG
The DNA here is from genome assembly GCF_902652985.1 of Pecten maximus. Taxonomy (NCBI): domain Eukaryota; kingdom Metazoa; phylum Mollusca; class Bivalvia; order Pectinida; family Pectinidae; genus Pecten; species Pecten maximus. Next base: position 31,295,849 of record NC_047025.1, read on the forward strand.
CTTACATTGTTTGATAATATTTAAATACCCCGGGTAGTGTCGGCTTAAGAGATGTGTAGAAGCAACTGACAGATTACACACATAGTTCACATAGTCTCGAGACTAGTGTAAGTTCGCAGCTTCCACAGGTGTATTTTGATAAATTTGAAATGTCACTGGTAAAATGTTATCACACTATAAGTATTTACAACAATATAAAGCTTATAAAGAGCTCGATATTTAAACATCAGTGTGGTCAGTGAGATTTTAAAATGATTGAACGAAAGTTAATTTTGTAGATTAGAACAGGGAGATGGGCAAGAATCGAACGAAAAGATATACCATGTCCTTGCTAAAATTTAGGTAATAGAGATGAGCTCCATTGACATATTTGCAAAATTCAAAATGTAGTACAAATTCAAATAATATTTAAATATATCTCTGCCTATAAATGAAAGATATCTTCAGAATTTTTCAATAAGCGGTTGATATGTCCAAAATTTGACAAGTCAGAAGTTGTTATTAATTATTTTTAATTAAGTGATGACGTCATAATATTGTTGCTGTTGTTTAATACATATACTTACCAACATGTATTTATTTTACTCAATTGCATAGCTGTAGATACATTCATTATGTACTTCTTTATGTAGACCAAAAGTGTAGCAATATGTCATTCCCCCGTCATACATCAAAATTATATAACATATAGTCCAGCAAGTCAGTCGTACCACTAGAGAGTAGCCCACGGACATTGTGGGAACAGTGTTTGTCAGAAACCAGTGTGGTAAACGTGGTAATTTCCGCGGGGGTTTAATTTCGCAATTTTATACAAGTTTGCGCGTAGGGAGAACGTTTGGCTTAAATTTCCCGCTAGCTTCAATTTCCCCTTCACGTAATTTCAACATTATCAGTATAGGAAAGATGGCAGCCAGCGAGATGGGACGATGCTAATGGAACAGAAAGGAGGATGCAAGTACAGACAGATATCGGGAAACAGTAGAGGAAGCAAGGAAAGTGAAGCAACGAGGATGGGGAGTCAACGGGCAAAGAATCAATGGGAGACGGAAGAGATGAATATGACATGGGCAGAGATCATTCTCAGGACTGTTTATGGTGTGCTTCCAAAACACCGATAAATCTTCACAGATATTTTACATGTCATCAATGTGGAAGGGCCGGAAGTCTTGAGCATAGTCTCGTTTCCTGCGAGCTAGCGTTAGCACAAGGCCAATACACGTGGAGACATGACCAGATATTAAACCAACTTGTTCACAGTCTTCAGAGGGAAAGGAGAAAGCATATAAAACACACAGGAGAACACCATTCATCCATTTTCAGAAGGAGGGACCAGAAACTATCGGAAACAATCACGAATGCAAACTTTGGTATTCTTGGAGGATCAGGAGACTGGGAGATGCAAATGGATCTAGGCAGAAGGATTTTTTCGGAGATCGTGGAGACAACAGTGCGACCAGATATAGTGCTGTTATCACCCAGCAAGAAGAAACTGGCGGTGGTGGAACTGACTGTGCCCTGGAAACAAGATGCGAAACATTACACGAACGACAGAAGAACCAGTATGCAGAGCTGACAGAGGAGTGGGCCGTAAAAGTTTGGCGTGTGACTTTCCTGTGGAAGTAGACTGCAGAGGATGCCCGACCCAATCATTCTGGAGGATGTTCAGAATCCTGGGTCTAATTAAAGGAACAGGGGTGATTGCAGTGAGAGAGTTAGGGAAGGAAACAGATGGTCATGGCGTGAAGAAGTCAACCTTAGGAGAGCAGGAACCGATCACCCCTGCTGACTCACCATCCGGAGAGTTCCGGGATAGGAGTTGAAACCCTCGACGGGGATGTACATATCCCGTATGATAGCATGACTTATAATTTACATTATTTAACATACAGATATTCGCGCTGTGTACAGTGATCAGCGCCTATATTTTTCGTTGTACAGATAAAGTAAATGATAGATGAAATTTAAGTGGGTTACCGTAGAATATCATATCTATTTTACTTACAAGACAGAATATATATATTCTAATTTATGTCTGTGAAATACACTTTTTTTTTTTTTTTTTTTTGGTATGTGATATTTTACGGGAAACGATTCAATATCTTCTGTATTTTCTAAGAGGGTATACAGTAGTTGCTGCAATTTATTTTAAAGTTTTTTTTATCAAATCTTGTACTCTATTAGTAAAATTTCATAATTAAAAAATCTTACTGTGTTGAACTCTTTACACCCCGACCTTAAATTACTGGATAGTATGATTAACAAGGCATCATGAAAAAGACAGTACATTGTACAGTGTGTATCAAAACATTTATGTCAATGAGGAGATTCCATTCTATTGGTATAAGTCTAAGTTTCAAAAATCTATGTGATGTTCTATTACAAACTTCCACATTAAAGTTCTCATTGTCTAAACATACAGTGAGGACGTTAAGTATTCCAAAAACACACTATGTCGTTTGTTTCTTTGTGTGGAAAATGAAGCCCGTTTTTTTTTTTTATAAATTGTCAAATATGCACTTGGATGTCTAATTGAGTGATTTTGCGTCTTGTTACTTCAACCACGGACTTTGCGTCTTGTTACTTCAACCACGGACTTGGATATACGTACATACTGATATATGCCCGTGCTTCAGTAAAAAACAAAAACAAAACCAAAACCAAACACATGCATAAAATGAAAAATAATATACATCGCAAGTTTTAATTGTAAATAGTGTTTATAGTGATACGGTTACCATCTAGCTTCGCGCTAGTTCCCTTTAGCTCAGTCGGTAAAGCAGCTGTCCAGTAAAGCCCGGGGGTCGCTGGTTCGATGTCGGTGGAGGCACACTACTTGCTTTTCTGCTACATTTGGTGCCGTTGACCACTCAAGTGCAAGCTATAGGAGCTGAGAGGCTTCGTTGGGGATAAAATTTTGGTTAATGTGTGTTCGGGGCGAACACGTTTAAAAAGTGAGGAATAGTGTGGCAGGTTTTAATTGTAAATAGTGTACAAAGTGGTAATGGAGGAATTTCCCTTTAGCTCAGTCGGTAGAGCAGCTGATCGGTAAGCAGAGAGTCGCGGGTTCGAACCATATGAAATGAGGCAGTATAATACTGATATCATTATGCAGAGCACATGTCATCACGGATATATATGTACGATCATCTGGAATCCGACAATGCAAAGTGAAGACAATGTAAGTCACATCAGGACCAGCAATACGAATTTCAGCCGATATATGTATAAATGTAATACATACTTTATGTAACAAGGTGTTTACATGTTTGTTTGGGTTTTTTTTAAAGGGGGTATAATTACAGTATATATGTATTGGATTAGGACCTAGTGTTGGCCTATTTGTAGTATAATTTGAAGACGCGTTATGTTATTCTTTTACATCACCCCCCCCCCCCCCCCCCCCCCCAACAAAAAAAGTTTTAAAATCTGAAAATGTGGTAGTATGCACACACTGCAATAGGTCCAAATATATATATACCTGCTCATAGCTGTAACTGTAATTCTCAGGTTCCTGTGTTTTCTTCTTGATTAACAGTGAGTGAGTCAGGTGATAATAGCTGCGCTCTTCTAAGGCTTTGCCTTATATATGTGGTATGCAGATATTTTCTGTAAACATACAATTTTAGTTTTCTAAACACTGGTATATAAATGGAGACAGATTATGGAAGAAAAATCGTCAAAAGTTCATGTATTTTTTATTGTTAGGGGATCGTGATCACGATCCCCTAACAATAAAAAATACATGAACTTTTGACGATTTGCTTGTTGTACATTTATGGCCAGTATTAAAATACTTTCAATTTAATGTATATCGACCAAATCTTTGATTATAGAATGAACATGGTAAATATAATATTTAATCTGAAGGATTGCCGAATATAACATACAGCTAATGTCTTCCGCACATCGACAGTGATTCTGGTGGCCAAATTATGAAACTCCAGAGAGGAATCGAAAAGCCACAAGGACCACAGCAAAGGTTAGAATACAGAAAGGATGTACTAACCCTTTAATTTGATTAATTTTGAAATTTTGGATTTCGAATAAAAAAAACCTGAAGAAGGCGGTAGTAAGATATTTTGACATGGAAAACAGAGACCTGTGAAAGGTGAAAATTGAAACAAGAGGCCCATGGGTCTTAACAGTCACTTGAGTTTTGACCCCTTTTGGCCCTGTCAATTAGCCCTTGGGGGTCAATCAGACTAACATTTACATACCATCAACTTGCATTACAAAACTGCTCATTCTAACCATGTCAACTAATTCCAGTAGAAATCAAACAAATAATAGCCAACATAGACCAAAACATATATATTTTCATTTATTTTATTTATCTATATATGAATAAACACATTTCAAAAGCATTGTAAACATCGAACGCTGCAGAACATTCAAAATCAACTTATTTTGCAATAGAAATGACTGAAATAGCCTGACAGACTCAAAACAAGTTGAAATTCTTTAACTTCTAACTTAATCTAATCATTCGGTTGAACACGTCGCCATCTTGTTTGCCGGTGTGCCGGTGCTTCCAAACCGGCAGGAATCTACGCCGATCGGCACGTGCCGACATTGCGCGCGCATTTTCGGGACACAATAAAGTAATTTTACCGCCTTGCCACCTTGCCGCCGGCACATCGGCACGTCAGAATCAAGTTTGCCCATAAGCTTAGCGGGGCCCCTACTAATTACATATAAACGCATAACAGCCCTGGCCGCGAGGTAAACCGCATCTCAATTTTAACGACGACACTCATGCCGATAAATATCGCAGATTTATTTGCAACAGTACTAGTACTAACAGGGGACCTGGTTATGACGGTACACATACAAGTTGGGGGTAGCGACAGTTCTGTCTGCAATCTTAATCCGATCGACTGAACGATAAACAGGATATGTTGTCGATATTATTGTTCCTCTGGATATTACAAATCCCTATTTCAGTCGTTGTTTTTAAATTTGATCAGTGTAGACATGCATGAACACAAAACCATGTGCCGAATTTATGTTACATATTTTCGGTGTTGTCAACATTTTAATTCGAACTCCGCCACCGTACGTAACACGAGTAAGATGTGGATTACTGATTGTGTCAGTACATTCAATACAATCAACACTTAGTGAAGTACTTTTGTCGTCCACAGATAGGGTTCAACGGCAGTTATTTAACCCTTTTTGGTCCAGCTCATCAGCCCCTGGGGATCAGATAGGGCCACCATGGTCATACACTGTACCATCAAACTGTCATTCTGTGCTGATAATTTTAATCAAGTTAATAGAAATTCAATAAATAATAGTCAAAAAAAGTGATTTCCATATAGTAAAACTAACCCCCTCCCCAGAGTCATGAAATTCACAATTCACTAGGATCAGATGACCTTTCTATTTATGAAGAATATTTGCTTCTACTTAGTTAGGTCTGGAGAAAAAGATTTCTGAAATTACGGTAACCAATGGCGAACCTATACAACCGATTTGATTTCTTTGACAATTCCCGTCAGCTGTTCCAAGTTCTATAGATCCTTAGCAAATACATTTCTTTCTGTTCTCTTCCAGAAAAGGCTAGAAGAATGTCTCGTTATTTACCCTAACACCCAAATATCTGGTTATGCTTATAAACTCTCTGGTGTTCTAAATGTTCCACCAAATTGTTTAGTGTAGATTCTCACAAGGGCGCACCAAAGCAAATGGTTTCCCGGCTCTTAGTTCTACAAAGCTATTAGTAGGGTTCAAAACTTGGTATACAGTTTTGTTTCTCTTAATCTGGGATACCGTTATGGCACCCACAGTAGGGAGACTGTTTAATATTTTTAAACCATTACCATTGTTTCAACAGGAAATTTGCAGCAGATTGGGGTGCTATCTGAATATCACACATGAGTCTAAAATTGATTTGTGGTTGCTCTTTGGCCTCAAAAACCATGTTGATGCCATCCTGTAATTCTAGACATCCCTTCCCACAGTCTGTTATAGCATGTTTCCTCAAAACTCTGTTCCTGGGATTAAGGGAAAGCTTAAAGTATCTACAACCTGGGACTTTTGTGTCATTTCTAAATGTCCAATCTAGATGGGAATAGTAACTTGACCTCTGATCTGAATGTCGTTACCATTGGCAGAATGTAATAATTTCAAGTCAGACTTCGCAAGCTCAAATGATTTCCCCAACTCTGAACTATCCATTACTTTACTGTCTATGTAAGAAACATCATCTGCCCCGTATCTACTGGAGCTACAGGTACCTGGCTTTTGTCCCTACATGTTAGTAACAACACGCTGACTTCTATTGTTGTGCACATCCCTAGGGACAGGCGCGCACCCCCATTTGTTCATATTTTGTTTCTGGTTTTTCCTACGTAATCTTCTACAAATGGCTTTGATGTGATCCTTTCTACCACAGTTATAACATGCAGCATTTTGGAACCTACATATGTTCGCAACATGCCAATACTTTCCCTTTCTTTACTGTCCTATACTTTCTGTTCCGTTGCAGACCGTTCAACAAGCAAACGTTTTGTTTAATTCGTACTACTATTTCAGAGCAGCCAGTTCCTGTTTTAGGGCTTCAATGGTGCCAGTATCCTCCTTTTTTTAACACCGACTACTTAGTGTTCCAGCCATTGTCCCATACTTTATAACGTGTTCTATTGTTCTGGCCTCCTTCCCCAGAACAAAGGCCTTGACATGGCCATCTAATCCATTGATGACAATTCATTTGTAGATCTTTTCCAAGTCTACATAGGCAAACACATCTTATCATTTCTGTTTTAAGCATCATTGTACCTTCCATGGGCATTCCAGCTCCTTAGAGAAAATAACGTTCTGGGGGCATCCGAAAAATTCTGATATTTGAACTTCAAATGGAGCCATTTTGTCGTATTTAGACTATTTAGATACCACATACGACAAAATTATCCTGATACTCAATACTAATGCATACACGTAAAACTTGAAACCTTCTGTAAGTTTAACGACACAAAATGTTCAAAGTACTGTATTCAGAACAAACATCAAATGCTAATATTCCTTGACTTAAATACATGTTATTTTCTGAAAGATGCGTCTCTTCCAGAGCACAGACCTACATAACTGATGGTGGTATCCCCCCCCCTCCCCCCCTTAGTTTTATTTACTTTTTTTCAGCATTCCTATTGACCTGTTTATTGAGGTCCCAAATTTTGCATATCTCTATAAATGAATACATATTCCACTCACCAAATTATCTATTGTATGCCTTAATTAATCTTATAAATTTAACCAAGCAAGAGTTGAAAGAAATATGCCTGCTGTTTTACTCTAGTCATAACGGTGAACAAGAGAGGCCCAATGGGCCCGTATCGATCACCTAATTCTAATGCAACTTTGAAGTTGATCTTGGTCTTATATGCAAATGCGGAGCTGAAAACCAGGTGTAGGTTTATTCATTTCAATTAATTTTGTAGCCATTCGTTTAAGTATGCAACTTGCAAAATATTAGGTTCCTGGGCCTCTTGGTTATCGAGAAGTCACTGTTAAAAAGATTTTAGCTTATTGAACCCTGTGACCTTCAATGTTGGTCAAGGTCATTCATTTGAACAAACTTGGTAGCCCTTCACCCCAACATGATACATGCTTAATATGAGGTCCCCTGACCTCTCGACAGGAGAAGTTGTTTACTGGTAAAAATTGACAGGACAGACTACAGCTGCCTCACCAGGGCATAAGCTCACTTGTCCTTCGGGCAGGTGAATTAATAAATGTGTGGGCCCCTGCAGGCCCTCACCACACCATTTTTCTGATAGTGTGCGGACATCGAGAGAATGCGACTTAAAGTTGTTTTTAACAAATATTCTACATCATTAAATCTTGCAGTGCATGAATAAAAAATTCAACAGTTTGCTTTGATGGTTTATTTCAAAATTTTGAATGTACATGATAACACATAACTGCACATGTGACTTCTAATTTACATTATAAAGGTTATGTGCACACACACACACACAAGCATTTTGCAGTTGCACATATTCAGTGGCCATTTTTTTTATTGAGCTCATGCACACTCGCACGCATGCTCACACACTCTATATGTACATATCACGTATGACAGCATGACTTATAATTTACATTAATTAACATACAGATATTCGTGCTGTTTACAATGATCAGTTTCAGTATACAATCGTCTGTCCTACATTTGTATTTCATTAATGCATAGCAACTACACCCCAGCCTCCCCGTATACAAAATATCTCATTCCTTACAGCTCTCTGCTAAGAAAGACCCTTCTAAACAGCAAGGCCTCTTAACCAAGACACATGAATTAATTGTACAGTGATAGTAAAACAATAAGCTTAAAACTGATCAATACATTATATCAACAATATATGTCAATCAGTGTCGGGTAACAATACATAACAACTAAAGATCCTCCAACATCAATAACTGAATGAACATGATTTTGTTAAAAAAAAAAAAAAAAAAAAATTAATAGTTGGGACATCTTCCCTGTCATGATCATGTTTATTTAATTTTTATTTATTTATTTTTTTTTTTTTTTTATTTATCTTTTGTGATGTGCTTCCAAATATGAAACCAGGCTAATGGGTTCAGATTTGGTGGAAATGATTTTTTTCTTGATTAAGAGATGGTTAAAATATGAAAGACTTTTCAGCAAAGAAAGTGATCTGTTGTTGACTACCATCACACTTTTAAGTGAAAAGAATCTTAGATAATTAACACAAAGTGTGAAAAGGTTCATTGAAACACGCAGTACTCCTAAAGTAATTTTTTTTTAAAGGGTCTCAACTCCAAAAGAAATGGTGAAGACAAACGTAAATGAAATAATTAACAACTAACTTGCATATTGGTTAAGTGTACAAATCGCAGCAGCACTATATATAGCTAACAAATACCAATTTCTCTACCAGATATCTGAACCCCAATACAACATACGATGTACTGGCCATACTAGCTACATCTACAGACATACATCAAAGTTATCTATATGTCTAATTAATAGAATTAATTTGTTTTGTTGGCCTATAATGTTTTCTTATTCATATAACAAAATATCTGAAAACATTTCAAACCTTAAAATGCATTAATTATACAAAATATAATTAAAATATCAGATCCTAAGTCTTCATTTTACCATTAATGATAATGAATATATTAAACAAATATGTTAATGACGATGGCGATTAAAAGTTGTTATCAAATGATTATACTCACTCATTAAAACAAGAATACTTTGTGTGAACATATGACCTCATCCCAGTCACACTTGATTACTGTAGTTATCCTCAAATAAGCCCCCTACACTTGTGTAACAATTTAGTACTAAATGAGGGCTTATTTGTGAAACTTCGTTCAGCTTAATATTTCAGAATTGACGATTCTGCAAAAATGAAAGGAGATTAACATTCTTATTTATTTACAGATAAATTATATTTTCCCCTGTATCACACAGTGCCTATCAGGTATAACAGAAGAAGAAGAATGCAGAATCTTAACTTGTAGCTGAAATTAAATTCATTAAAATTTTGCCAATTAAATAGCATGCATAATAATAAGTCTGATGAAACATATTGACTGTGCCTGATGGCTGAAAAACGGTTGAGAAATAACTTCCTGTAGCTAATGTCATGTAAAATATTGTTTTCCATCAGCAATTCAACATTCAACATTTTCATTATGATAAAACATTCAACATGAATCAATTAAGGTTTCACAATAAAAAAATAAAGCATGAAAACAAAACGTTTTCTTATATCTTAAATACACAAGTTAAAACAACAACAAGTACAACAGATAAATGATAGCTTTAACATTAAAGATACAATTGTTTGGTCAGCGACACCCCAATGTTAATTATAGCAACTGTACAGATTCCAACACCAGGAGTAACTTCAAAAAAAGTTCATTACAGCCGATACAGCCCCAGTGTAACTCTAATTTTATATTTGGTTTCCTGCCAGCTGGAATGAAGGACATACAGTTCTGTAATGTAAAGAAGTCGTTCAAATGTTTCAACACATTTAAATCCTTGGCCTTGAAGGGATGGCAAGTGCTGTAGTGGTTTTAAGGAAATCCTGACACAGGTATTTTGTACCAGGTAACTTAAAAGTCACTAGTATTATGTCTGATCAATTTAATACACACATATCTGGATCTGCGAATTATAATTACCTCCCAAACACTTGATAGTTATATAATCTATTAGAATGCAGCAAAGATACATGACAGTCAATCCTAAGTGTGATATTCCATGTTGATATTCCTATTAAAGTAAGGTGAAGTGGCAATAGTTTAGTAAACTACCAGAACTGGTTCACTGTGACAAAATGTAGAGGCAGTAGTCTTCTGAACAACTTTGCATTGCTTAGTACATCAACAATGTACTCCCATGTCTTTCTGTATGTAAAAGCTTGTATAGAGGCAAACAAAAAAACAACAACTTACATGTCAGTAATCGTTAGGTCATTTAGCATTATACATATGCACAACCACAAACAATAGTATTATAATACTGAGACTTTTAAAACTCTGATGTAGTCATTCAAACAAGTTTATACCAATACTATTTCAATCCTAATATTAAAAGGGAAATAACTCTTATCAATAGCTACATAGCTATTTTTTCAGATGGTTATACACCAACTAATGATTTTATTAAAATGCAACAAGTTTTGAAGAGTTTGGAGAAGATATTAATAGGTTGAAAGTTATACCATGATATGTCCCAATGAGAATGGTATGTAACAAGTTTTATTATATACAATGATAATTATTAAAATTATAAATAAATTGACAAATCCGATTTTGGTATGGAAACAATGTGTAGATTTGGCTCAACATCAAAGCTGACCTTGCACTTTGTAGATTGTAACTGTTGATGAATTTCTTAATAAATCTTTATATGTTACAGCTTAGTAAATTAATCTATTACTCACGTATGTACAGATATTACGAAACCTTTTCCTCAAGTTACACGTATGCATATGAATAGACAGTCCAATGCTTCACTGGTCAATTTGTGAAGATGACAAGGTGTGGTTAACGAAACATTACACATAAAATGTAACACTGGTTGTGATATACGAATGTCTATTCACACACATATACATGTATGTACAGATTATGCTCAGTGTTTAACTTGGCCTTACACTCTAGAAACACTATGTAAAATTATTTTAACTCAAGGCAGTGGACAAGAGCACAGAGAATTTAACAATAATCTCTTATTTTAATACTTTTACTTTGTTAGGTTTTATATGCCTTAAGAACTGACAGTAAATATAACGATACACATAATTATACTATGGATTGATTTAATGCTGTAGGTTGTGAGTATGTGGCCCAAGTCTGTGTAAAGGTTAAAAAATTGCCAGCATTTGTGATAGAAACACAAATGAAAACAATTTTTTCACCTGTGCCATGTGCCATGAATTTATCCTGATTACAGGTTATTTTCCTACATCCACTTCCTGCCTTTAGTTATCACCATCACAGGTGGTTAAAATAGGATAAGATTTTCCATAAAGATCAATCGTAACAATTTGTTCATGACTAAATGACTTCTAAAATAAGGTGACCCATCATACACATATTGCTGTATACATGTACCACCTAGAATCAAACGCAATGCTCTTTGTGCATTCATATAATTTCTAACGCTAAACATGTACTTCTCAAAGTAAAATCACACAACCAAAGATAACTTCACTTATTATGACATAAAATGCTAGATCCATTGTTTGGAGATAATTTATTGCCAAGATTCTTTATTTGTGTGATGATTATAACATTAAGTAAAATTCAATGTCTGTTTGGAGATGATTTATTGCTAGAATTCATGATTTATTCGGAGTAGACTTTAATATCTAAGACCCATTATTGTTTTGCAATGATTTCAATAACTAAGGTCAAATAATTTAATGTCAAAGATTAATTATTTGTTTTGGGATGACATTGGTCGAACTTGATTCTAGCTTGCCGTTTGTGCCGCTTGCCGGTTTTGAGCTTGCCGACGGCACGTACATTCAAGCAAAGCGGCTCAGTTGCAATATGGCCGACATAGACCAAAACATATTTATTTGTATTTATTTTATTTATCTATATATGAATAAAAATATTTCAAAAGCATTGAAAACATCAAACGCTGCAGAACATTCAAAATCAACATATTTTGCAATATAAATGACTAAAATAGCCTGACAGACTCAAAACAAGTTGAAATCCTTTTAACTTTTAACTTTGTCTAATCATTCGGTTGAACACGTCGCCATCTTGTTTGCCGGTGCTTAAGCTTCCAAACCGGCTGGAATTTACGCCGATCGGCACATGCTGAAATTGTGCGCGCACTTTTGGGACACAATCAAGTAATTTTACCGCATTGCCACCTTGCCGCCGGCACACCGGCACGTCAGAATCAAGTTCGCCCAATAGTAGGGGATAACTCCAATATCAAAGATCCATTGCTATGGGATGTCTTCAGGATTGACGATCCATAGTTTATTTGGTGATCTTCAACATCTAAGATTCATCCCTTCCTTGGGGATGAAGCTGAACAATTGCCAAGATCAATTTCAGGATGACCAATTGCAAAGATTCATTATTTGTTTGGAGGCAACTTGTTGCCAAGCTCCACCATTTATGAGAGAAGACTTCAAAAGTCAAGATCCATCATTTATTGGGGATGATTTCAATAGTCAAGATCCAGCATGTGCGGGGGACAAATTCAATAGCCAAGGTTTATCATTTGTTTGAGAATGACTTCAACAACTAAGGCCTATTGTTTGTCTTGGGCTGATCTCAATAGTTTAAGAACTATATTTGGAGGTGACCTTTGTCATTTATACCCCATGTTTGCATGGGAGGCATGCAGCTTCACCAATTTACATCCCGTATCTGGTTGAAGACATTTTAGAAGCCAAGATACAAGATGTCTCCAATACAGATGAATGTTTCAGTCAGTGTTTATATATGGAGAGAACTGTCCATATCAAGTCTCCTACCTATCGTGTCATTTCCACAGATTTATATAGAGGAAACTGTCCATATCAAGTCTCCTACCTATCGTGTCATTTCCACAGATTTATATAGAGGAAACTGTCCATATCAAGTCTCCTACCTATCTGTTCACAGATGTGTCCATGAGGTATATGGATCTCCGAGAGACCTGTACTAAAGCTACAAGATCACAGATTTCATGTTGTCAATCAATGTCAAGCTCATCCGATGACAACTGCACATTCGGAGTCTCCAAGGCGATTGTTTTAAATGTGTCTATGGAAGAGTTACTCAGAGGGTCATCCTCTGCTTGGGACAGATCAGCCAGGTCAAAGAGATCCGGGATCACATCTTCTGATGGCTTGTACTGCATCACTTCATTACCTGCCCATGATAAAACACATGATTTGTTAATGTAGGACAGATTTTACATCATCATATGCTCAAAATCTTCATACGTACTGTATTAAAAGATGGCCAAAAAGAATGCTCAAAAGTGATCTCCAGCAAATTGTCAAAAGGTATTTATATCGGGTGCTAAAATAGTAAACTAATCAGAGTGGATAAAAAATAAGCTGCTTTGAGATATGACAAAATGGTGTCCCTTATCAGAGGTATTTGCATGGTGAACAAACTAGTTAAGTGGGTGTGATAAAATAGTGGTCTTCGTGGATCCTTCTGGGTCATCATTGTTTGTGGAGAATTTCAGGGTTTTGTAGAAAGACAATGGGAATAAATACTTTAGCACTTTCTGAATATTTCAATGAGATTTTCAGCGAAAACATGGGAGAAATTTCTAAATCATGACATTAACCTTAAGGATGCAACATAGAAATATCCAACCAGAGGGGTGATATTTTTGGTTGTCTATCCTGACGCTACGCTTGGTTGATTACACAACCAAGAATATCACCTCTCCGGTTGGATTATTCTATTACATCCTTGAAGTAGGGGATGATTATTCTTCTTCCTTCATATATTATTTTATTTACCCTGCAGCAGGGTCCAGTTGTTTACAAAATTAATAGTTATTGGAATGTAATGCAATGTTGAAGTGACATGATTGAATCAACATTTGTTAGATTGAACAAATACAAGAGGCCCATGGGCCTTAACGGTCACCTGAGATTTGAATATTTCAGTTAATTTAATTGACCCTTTTTGAACCCACCCATCTGCCCCTAGGGGTCAGTCAGGGCCAACAGGTGTATACCATTAAGCTGATATCCAATGCTGATAATGTTAACAAAGTTAGAATGAATTCCGATAGAAATCAAACAAATAATAGTCAAAAATGTGATTTCCCTATATAAACTATAGTAAATTTTAAAATCTACCCCCTCCCCAGGGGCAAACTTGTGACCCCAGGGTCATGAAGTACATTACATTAGTAAAGCACCTTAATACCCTTCCACCTATGAAGAGTATTTGATTCTGTCTTAATTGGGTGTTGAGAGGAAGATCTTTGAAATTTCAGTCTATTTGACCCTTTTTAGCCCCGCCCATCAGCCCCTGGGGGTCAGTAAGGGCCGACAAGTGCATACCATCAAACTGCCATCCAAAGCTGATAATGTTAACCAAATTAGAATGAATTCCAATAGAAATCAAACAAATAATAGTCAAAAATGAGATTTCCCAATATAAACTATAGTAAATTTTTCCTCTCCACAGGGGCAAATGTGAGGCCCCTGGGTCAGGAAATTGACAATTTTGGTAAAGCACCTTAATACTCTTCAATCTATGAAGAGTATTTGATTCCATCATATCTGAGATTAGAGAAGAAGATTTTTGAAATTTCAGTCAATTTTACCCTTTTTAGCCCCGCCAGTTAGCCCCTGGGGGTCAGTCAGGGCCAACATGTGTAAACCATCAAACTGCCATCACAAGCTGATAATGTTGACAAAGTTAGAATGAATTCCAATAGAAATCCATCAAATAATAGTCAAAAATATGATTTCCCTATATAAACTATAGTAAAGTTTACCCCCTCCCCAGGGGCAAACATGAGACCCCAGGGTCAGGAAATTCACAATTTTGGTAAAGCACCTTAACCCTTTGCCACATGTAAGCGCCTCTGGACGCCTTTACCCCTTGCCACATGTAAGCGCTTCTCGACGCCTTTGCATTATCTCAATGTAAGCGCTTCTCGACGCCTCTACGTTATCTCAATGCAAGCGCCTCTCGACGCCATGCCGGTTCGGTAAACTTAGACATGGAAAATCCCGTGATTGAGAGCGACACCTATCTGGAAATCCCTGATACTATTTTAAGAAGATATCAATGCATCGACCAATCAGATTTGTACACGTCATTCATACGAAAGTTTTTGAATAAATTAACCTAGAAAGTGTGAGTCATGAGTGTAGAAAAGTGTGACAACAACGAGGCGTGATGGCGGCTGTGGCTACGATTTTGCGCGATGTTTTTGACGACGATGATGATAATTTAGAGTTCGATGGCTTTGGACCTGAATACATTGAGTCAGATATTGATCTTAACGATGTTCTAAATGAACTGTCAACAGATAACGAGTCCGAAAATGAGGACGAACGGCAACTAGTTGTACTGCCGCCATTAGGTAATGTTGACCGAGATTTTCCGCCGATCACAGTAAATGATTTTGTTAGGGAAACGGGGCCAGTACTTCCAGAAACTTTTTATGTTGATACTGCAAGTCCCATTGATTATTTCTACCTTTTCTTCAATGAGAATCAGTTTTCCACCATAGCTTGACACACTAATAACTACGCTTGCTGGCATTTGAAAAACGAAGGTAGATTTGACCCAAAATGGTCGGATACACATTCCTTCGTCACGACATCGGATATAAAATATTCTAGGCCTAAGCCTGAACTGTTGAAATATTCTTGTGAAAACTTTGAAAATTCAGTTTGTTTCATTTGGGAGTTAATGTTGAATCATTTCATGTACAGGAATTCAATGAATTATAAATTACATTGTCAAAATATTTTGAAATTTGTCTGTTCTGTTTGTATACAGCTGATTTCGTGGTTATGTGTTGTTGGTTTTATAAAGAAAATAGCACAGAATTAAAATTTAAGAAATTCTGAACATAATTCTAACTTACTAAAAATGTCTAAAACAACTATTTCACTTTCAAAATTAGGTTTAGAAAAATTAATCAAAACAAAGCTTGATTTCTCAAAAACTGCCATTGAGATGGTGTATGTATATTTCAGTCAGCGCGATAATGTTGCATTGCAACAATGTATCTTTGCACTATCAGCACAGAGTGCTGAAGTGTTATAACCTGCATGTGGCAAAGGGTTAAGACCCTTCAATCTATGAAGAGTATTTGATTCCATCATATCTGGGATAAGAGAAGAAGATTTTTGAAATTTCAGTCAATTTTACCCTTTTTAGCCCCGCCCATTAGCCCCTGGGGGTCAGTCAGGGCCAACATGTGTATACTATCAAACTGCCATCACAAGCTGATAATGTTAACCAAATAAGAATGAATTCCAATAGAAATCCATCAAATAATAGTCAAAAATATGATTTCCCTATATTAACTATAGTAAAGTTTACCCCCTCCCCAGGGGCAAACGTGAGACCCCAGGGTCAGGAAATTTCACAATTTTGGTAAAGCACCTTAAGACCCTTCAATCTATGAAGAGTATTTGATTCCATCATATCTGAGATTAGAGAAGAAGATTTTCGAAATTTCAGTCAATTTTACCCTTTTTAGCCCTGCCCATTAGCCCCCGGGGGTCAGTCAGGGCCAACATGTGTAAACCATCAAACTGCCATCACAAGCTGATAATGTTAACAAAGTTGGAATGAATTCCAATAGAAATCCAACAAATAATAGTCAAAAATGTGATTTCCCTATATAAACTATAGTAAAGTTTACCCCCTCCCCAGGGGCAAACCTGAGACCCCTGGGTCATGAAATTCACAATTTTGGTAAAGCACCTTAAGACCCTTCCATCTATGAAGAGTGTTTGATTCCACTACATCTGAGAGTAGAGAAGAAGATTTTTGAAGTTTTAGTCAATTTGAACCTTTTTAGCCCCGCCCCTCAGGCCCCTTGGGGGTGGGGACCATATAATTCACAATTTTGGTTGACCTTTAGCCATAGAAGCTTCCCGCCAAATTTCATTGAATTTGGTTTGGGGGTTTTGGAGAAGAAGTCGAAAATGTAAATTGTTTACGGATGCACGACGGACGACGGACGACGCACGATGACAGACAAAAGGGGATTAGAATAGGTCACTTGAGACTTTGTCTCAGGTGACCTAAAAATGTTTAAATCAAATGCTGATATTACATCTTTGCATTGGGGGGAGGGGGGGGGGGGGCTAAGAGGTGACAACAGAAATCACATCCGGAGGGAGGGGGGAGAGGGGAAACTGACTGAAAAATCACATCTTAGGGGGTGACAGAAAAATCTTTTAACGGGTTAAACGAGAGGCAAATCTTTAAATGATGTGAGAAACATTGACCCCTGTGAGTATTGCTGTTGCATTCTGTGTAAAATTACCTCCCTTGAGTGATTTCAGGTAAGGAGCAATTTTGATAATGTGATAGTTATATTAGCAAGTTTAATCACTAGAAACTAACCTAGAATTGAACTGGACTTTGTTGGATCATCCTCCTCCTTGGCAGGTGTAGATGCTTCACTTGAAAACTATCAACACAAAAAGTCAAAAAAGTGTTTCATCTAATGAAGTCCCAGAATAAAATGTTATCAAGGCTTTCAAGATAAAGAAAATCAGCTCTTCTGATACCTACACATTAGGAAAATGAAAATTACAAAAAATCAAAGTAGGGGTAAATCAAATGTGACAAGAAGAAGTTAGATTAATTTATAGATGTGGAATTTGCAAAACATTCTACCTACCATTTCTGGACTAATTGTAACTGGGGAGTCAGGATTGAACAGCTGAAACAGAAAGAGTAACATCAGATTATTCTGTACAGGAAATTGGAAATAACTCCAATGGAAACAAGATATATTTATTAATACTTGTATACATAGAGATTCCCCAACAAGTAACACTTCATGGAAACAGATATATTTAGCAATATTTGTATACATAAAGATTCCCCAACAAGAGTTAAACATGATAAAAAAAACCTCCACTCATTATATTATCCCTTTGTTGATGAAAATGTTTATCAATAACTTCAACAATACAAATGTAACAAGATCTTAAAATCGTCCCAATATAGCAACTAGCTATGATTTCCTATGTAATAAATGTATTCCCTTCTACATACCTATCATTTTTTTTTTATAATTCTTTTATTTTTAGAACATTTTCACATATTAAAACAATAGACATGGATGACAGAAATAAAAACAAGACAAAGAAGAAAAAAAAACAAAAAAAAACAACAACACATACACACACTCTTACACATACATGTTGTGATGATGATGATGATCATCATATCATCATCATGCATCATATTTCATCATCATGCATCATATACATCATCATCAGCATATGTCATCATCACACATCATCATGCATTATATACATCGTCATGCATCACGCATCATCGTACACATCATCATCATCATCATCATCATCACGCATCATCATTATAACGCATCACCATATATCATCATCATATATCATCATCATGCATCACCATATATCATCATCATCTTCATCATCACCATGCAACATATATCATCATCATCATCTACACCATACAACATATATCATCATCATCATCATGCATCATCATTTGCAATATATATCATCATCATGCATCATACATTATCATCATCATACATCATATATCATCCTCATGCATCACTACCATCATCATGCATCACTATCATCATCATGCATCACTATCATCATCATGCATCATTATCATCATATATTATCATTATCATCATATATTATCATTATCATCATCATCAAGCATCATCATCATTATAGTCGAACACACATGTCATCATAATCTTAATCATTATCACGCATCATCATTATCATTGCATGTATATATCATCATCATCATTTATCATCATCATCGCGCATCATTATCATTATATATCAACATCATCATGCATCACTATCATCATCTTCATGCATCATAATCATCATTATAGTCAAACACACACTGTCATCATAATCTTAATCATCATCATGCAATGTCATGCATCATCATCATCACATCATCCTTATCAGTATATATTATCATCATGCATCATATATTATCATCATGCATCATTATCATCATATGCATCATCATCATCCTTCTCATGAACATGCGTCTTCTACTAAACATTCACACCCATTCTTGCACACATATAGCAGACTCACTTCACAACAAACACACACACAGATACAAAAACATATCCTCACACACAAGGACAAACACATGAACAAAACAAATTACACATATAATCATTACACATCCTATCAAAGAGAGAGAGAGAGAGAGAGAGAGAGAGAGAGAGAGAGGGAGAGAGAGAGATTGTTGGGATGATACAGGATAAAACTTCTAAGTTAATGTATATGAAAAATATTATATCGGCAGAAACTGTGACAATCATTTCATAATATTACAATAAACACTGATACAAGAAAAACTAGAGATTGGATATTTTTTCCCATTTTTTTCCACTCTTTCTCGAATTTTTCCCGTACCCTTTCACCCTGACTGTAGGCAATATATTTTTGCAAGTTATAGTAATCTTTTATAGTGCTGATAAGACTATTGATATTGAGGGACTTGTGGAGGCATCTCATACTCTATATATATTGTTTGATAAGAAGAAGTATTTCGTTGTCAGCTTTGTAGGAAATAGAGTTTGGAGATAACAATCCAAAAATAAAGGATTGTTTATTAAAAGCAAATGGAATGAGTAAAGCATCAAGTAAGATTGTGAAACCAACAAGTAAGGTTTGTACTTCTTGGCATTCCCACAAAGCATGTATTATTGTTTCCGTTTCTGCGTTGCATAAAATACAGCGAGGAGTAATGGCAAGATGCGCCTTGAAAAGGAAAGAGTTTGTTGTTAAAATGTGGTGGTTAATCCTATACTGGATCCATTGTAGTTTGGTATTTTTAGTGACAACGAAAGGAGTTTTGTATATTTGAGCCCAAGTTGCATCATTCAGTTCAAACTCTTTATTCCACTTAACTTTCCCAGTAGGTGTAATATTATTTTGTATTAAAATGTTATAGAAATCTCTGGATCCTTTTCTTTTCCTCAAAAATACTTCTATGTTCAAAGGTACCAAAGGATATTGAAGCTTTGATTTAGGAATTTCAACTGAGGATAAAAATTGTTTTACTGCTGATAAGATACTATGGTAATGAAGAAAATTTGTAATACCTATCATACAATAATATACAATTGGTTATATCGACCTAAGAAAAAACTGTATTCTTTTTACGCTTGTACATACTTATCATACAATAATATACAATTGGTTATATCAACCTATGAGAAAATATAGACTGAGGATGAAGTTAATATTTTTTCTAGGTCGATATAATCATGTATCTACCGTTGATTTTTTTCAATTTTCTTGATTGAAATTTTTTTTAAATGGAACCTTCAAACAATACAAAATTTATTTTTGTATCTCTATAATGTAAACATGGTAAATTGAGACATTACTTTTAAGAATGATGTGCCATCTACACAATTTTCACTTATTCTGCGGTGCCTGAAAGACATTGTAGTTTACAGTGATGTGTCCACAATTATTAACAAGAGGCCCATGGGGCCTGTATCGCTCACCTGGTTGGATTAGACCAAATGTTGAAATAATGTTCATATTCAAGTTGTTTTATTTGTAAAATTCTAACAATGCTATATATGGTTATAGTGTGGGAATCCCAACTGCTTTAAAGATTAATGAAGTCCAGACTCTCTAAGGTCTGATAAGATATCTCTGACCAACTTGGGTTCAAATCCATTCATAACTTTATGACAAGTAGCGATTTAAAGGAATTACCTTAATTTCCCCTATTGGGCCCCGCCCCTTTGGCCCCTCGGGGGTCAGAGCCACCATTTATGCAAAATCTTTTCCCCCTTCCCCCAAGGATGTTTCTGACCAAATTGGGTTCAAATCCATTCATAACTTTATGACTAGTAGAGATTTAGAGGAATTACCTCTATTTCCCATATCTGGCCCCGCCCCTTTGGCCCCTCGGGGGTCAGAATCACCATTTATGCAAAATCTGTTCCCCTTCCCCCAAGGATGTTTCTGACCAAATTGGGTTCAAATCCATTCATAACTTTATGACAAGTAGTGATTTAAAGGAATTACCTCTATTACCCCTATTGGGCCCCGCCCCTTTGGCCCCTCGGGGGTCAGAGCCACCATTTATGCAAAATCTCTTCCCCTTCCCCAAGGATGTTTCTGACCAAATTGGGTTAAAATCCATTCATAACTTTATGACAAGTAGCGATTTAAAGGAATTACCTTAATTTCCCCTATTGGGCCCCGCCCCTTTGGCCCCTCGGGAGTCAGAGCCACCATTTATGCAAAATCTTTTCCCCTTCCCCCAAGGAGGTTTCTGACCAAATTGGGTTCAAATCCATTCATAACTTTATGACTAGTAGCGATTTAAAGGAATTGCCTCTATTTCCCCTATTGGGCCCCGCCCCTTTGGCCCCTCGGGGGTCAGAGCCACCATTTATGCAAAATCTCTTCCCCTTCCCCCAAGGATGTTTCTGACCAAATTGGGTTGAAATCCATTCATAACTTTATGACAAGTAGCGATTTAAAGGAATTACCTTAATTTCCCCTATTGGGCCCCGCCCCTTTGGCCCCTCGGGGGTCAGAGCCACCATTTATGCAAAATCTTTTCCCCTTCCCCCAAGGAGGTTTCTGACCAAATTGGGTTCAAATCCATTCATAACTTTATGACAAGTAGAGATTTAGAGGAATTACCTCTATTTCCCATATTTGGCCCCGCCCCTTTGGCCCCTCGGGGGTCAGAATCACCATTTATGCAAAATCTTTTCCCCTTCCCCCAAGGATGTTTCTGACCAAATTGGGTTGAAATCCATTCATAACTTTATGACAAGTAGCGATTTAAAGGAATTACCTCTACTTCCCCTATTGGGCCCCGCCCCTTTGGCCCCTCGGGGGTCAGAGCCACCATTTATGCAAAATCTGTTCCCATTCTGCCAAGGATGTTTCTGGCCAAATTTGGTCAAAATCCAATAAGAACTTTATGACTAGTAGCGATTTGAAGCAAATGTTGACGGACGGACGGACGGACGGACGGACGGACGGACGACGGACGACGGACGGACGGACGACGGACGCTGCGCCATGGCATAAGCTCACCGGACCTTCGGTCCAGGTGAGCTAAAAACTGGGGCTGGCATGGGAATATTGCAAGTAGTAGCACTGAACACATTCTCTGATTCGGTCCCTACATGTACAGAGGAAGAAAATTTCACCATATCAATGTGGCCTTTTTGGTATTGGCTGAATCCGAGTTATCCAATATGGATTAAATTTCCTCTCCAATGAGCAAGGAGAATCATGATGTTTTCAGCTATTTGTTGATGTCTACTTTATCCTTTTTGCCAAAAGAGCGTTGCTTCGTAACTAGGTCTTGAGAGCTCTCGACTCTGATGGACTTAGATGCACCATTCAAGCTTCAAAGTGATATACAGCGGGGATTCCTTATTCTAACTGTGCAACACACTTTTTTTACCAACTTTTCTGCTTCTATCAAGTCAATATACTTTTACTGACATACACATGATGCAGTTCTAACCAATCGTTGAGCACGAAAAATCAAGAAAAATAACAATGTACCATACCACGCATGATTTCCAAAGTATTATTCCCTTCTATTTCCCTATAATGCTATATTAAGGAAAGATTTCCAAAGTCTTTTGATTATAAACATAGAAATGAGTCTGCTGTGTTAAGTATTTTCTAAGATTTGTACACCATGTTTTAATCCTAGATGAGTATACGTACTGATCTATACTTTCCAGATACCAAATGCCCCAATAGCATAACATTTAGAATACGAATAGTACTTACCCCCAACAGGAAGCTAGGGTCAACGCTGTACTGACCCCCACAGAGTGCATCCTTCAGGTTATCAATATCAAACTGTAGGGTGTCCAGGTGGTCTGACATCTCGGACCTGAAACAGAGACCAGCATTACAGGGACAAACTGTACAGGTATCCAATCAAAATACATTTAGTCATACCTGTATCGAATAAAAAAAAACAGCTACCAAATAATAATTTAATTTTCAACAATCTTGATAATACTTTATCTGAATTTATTCACAGATAACAAAATTGCCAATATTAAATGTATTAACACCTTTGAACATAAAAAATCCTGAAAATTCCACAAACTTCCCTAATTATGATATATAAAAACTTAAGGTGCATGCACTTAAACATCATAACAAAAAAAAATTTCAAACAAAAAAGAGACATTTAAATGTTGTACTTTTTTTAAAAAAAGATATGAAAACCATGCATGTAAATATTTAATAAATACTCAACCAACTATATATACATTGTATAAATCATAGTAGAGGGATCTTGGCGCCCACCATTGAATGATCTTTATACGCTATGTCAGATAGATCTTCTCCCTACTTTTCCATTCATTTTACTAATCTGTGCAAATTGAGAAGCATCCCTCCAGTACTTTTCAAACAAGGGAATCCTAGCTATATAAGAAATTTGAGATTAAGCGATAATGGCTGTTTGTTTGCCAGATTGTTTTCAGGACAGACTGGTCCCAAAATGCAATACGAGAGACCAAAGGAAACCTACATATGAAATTTGAGAAAGATCCCTTCAGTACTTTATGAGAAATAGCGATAACAAACTTCAATTGTCATAATCCAAGATGGCTGCCTGAAGGCCATGTTGCTTTCTAACTGGTCCAAAAATGAAATATGCTTAACTTGGGACCAAGGCCAAGCTACAAATGATATTTGAGAAAGATCCCTTTAGTACTTTGAGAAATAGCGATAACAAACTTCAATTGTCAAAATCCAAGATGGCTGCCTGTCGGCCATGTTGTTTTTCAATTGGTCTCAAAATGCAATATGCATAACTAGGCACCAAGGGGAATATACATATGAAATTTGTGAAAGATCCCTTCAGTACTTTCTCAGAAATGGCTATAACAAACTTCAATTGTCAAAATCCAAGATGGCTGACTGTCGGCCATGTTGTTTTCCGATTGGTCTCAAAATGCAATATGCATACCTAGGCACCAAGGGGAACCTACATATGAAATTTGAGAAAGATCCCTTCAGCACTTTCTGAGAAATAGCGATAACAAACTTCAATTGTCAAAATCCAAGATGGCTACCTGTCGGCCATGTTATTTTCTGATTGGTCTCAAAATGCAATATGCATAACTAGGCACCAAGGGGAACATACATATGAAATTTGAGGATTAGCGATAACAAGAATTGTTTACGGAGGGACGGACGGACCACGGACGCAGGGCGATTTGAATAGCC
Organism: Pecten maximus; assembly: GCF_902652985.1. Lineage (NCBI taxonomy): Eukaryota > Metazoa > Mollusca > Bivalvia > Pectinida > Pectinidae > Pecten > Pecten maximus. The sequence continues at coordinate 31,320,304 of NC_047025.1, forward strand.
CACCATCTGATGATGGTGGGCTAAAAATATATAACCCTTGTACAAAGTGGGGGTATAAAAATGGTACAGAGGGATACTTTAGCAGAGTCTTCAGAGTTAGGGATAGTTCTGATGTCTGTGGCTGATAATATCAACAGCAGGCATGGGTATTTACTTTCTTATCAGCAATTGCATCTGAGGATCACTACATCATTTTAAATTCGAATTTTTTTGGTCACCATGTAAGTTTACAATTTCAGTGAAAAGTTGATAAATGTAAGAGTGCAAAATTAAACAACTATTATACAACATACTCTAGAAGCTCCACAAATTTGGTATAGTTTTGTCACGTGTCCATGTCCACAGATGATTAAGACATGCATGGATATAGTAAAGTGTATAAAAAGTCAATAATACTGAATTTAGGAGTCCCAACTACCCCCTTCATCGTGTTTTGGCACACTTACAAAGAAGGCTGTCTACTGAGTGAGTGGACGGGAGGATTTTGCTGGGCAACATTAGAGCTGCTGCAAAGAAACACATAAACATTACCACACCATTCCAGTACCTTTAGGACCAGCACAGTTACAGGCGTTCAAACATCAAGCTCGGTGATAAAAAGGGAAAAGATATAACTCAACACGAACAAAATATGTGTTTACAATACAAAAACAAAAATTCCCGAGGGTTTTAATAGGCTTTTTGAGAAGTTGTTTAAACAGAAAAATTGACACCAGGCTTTTTGAGATGAAGTTATTTAAATGGAAAAATTGACACCTGGCGTTTTGAGAAGTTGTTTGCATGGAAAAAATGACATCAGACAGGCAAGCAAGCTAATATAAGTGGTAACAAATTTCTAATGTAAATCTCAGAATGGCTGCCTGCTTGCTATATCATTTTCCACATTCAGCATAAAATTGGAAGGTGCACAAATACCCTCGAGATCATGCACAGCAAATGTCATTGTTACCCCCTTTAATAGCAGTAACAAACTTCACATGCAAAATTTTCCTCATCATAATTATTTCCATTTTGGAGCACAGATAAAGAAGAATCAAAGAGATCATGCATACAAAATTCAATCACAAACATTTTTTTTTTTTGACAAATAGCTCCATCAATATGTTCTTTCCGATAAGGATCTACAATGATCAATGACTAGGATTGAGATGTCAGACCATGGATGAAAAGCGATTTGAGCAGTTCAGCAAGGCAGTAAGAAAGGACTTGTTTTTACAGACACAATGGAATTTGATGTCATAATAATCATTTGATAACTGTTGGTTTTTTTGTAGCATCACATCGCTCTCTAGAATAGTACCGTAATAACAATGTTACTATCAAATCAACATTGTGTGCCGTCAAATTACATTGTAATTTTGAATAGTATTATTATCTGCTCTAATATATTAATCACAAATATGTAATATATAGCAATTATTGCATAATAAGAAGTTGTGCCATCTTCAATTATAACAAAAACATTCAATTTTAGACACATTTTTAGCTATATCTCCAATATTTTACAAACTGATACACCCACATCCAGTCCTGAACACTATGAACATTTAGAAACATTATTAGCTATCTCTATTTTTTTCTTTTACAGAAGTGATACACCCAAAGTCAGTCCTATACGCTGTGAAGATGAAGCACCAAATCCTTCGGAAGATTTATGAAATATTTAGTACACAAGCTTTTTATCGCCTGGGTACCACTATATGCTCCGTCATTATCATACCACAACGAAAAAAGGTGAACAATTTCATTCACCTCTGATGAGCAACACTAAGTAAGCCATAGCAAAAGCCCAAAAAACCTTTTCAATTTTTTAAACATACACCATGGGCCATCTGTTAGAATGCTACAAGTAACACCCAGTTATCATCAAATACATTCATGGGAAAATTATATTATTTCCTTAGCAAATTGGGACATAATCTGAGAAAAGAAATAAACCATTCTGCACAAAATTATTTTTGTAAAATTTAACAAATGCCATTTCCTTTGCTATAAAGGTCATAAATACACTTGGCATTAAATTTCATGCTGTGTAATATCACATATCCATGTGTACAACCCACTTGGAGATTTGGTTGACTGCAATGCTGCGTGGTGACGAATTTATCTCCCCTGCAGCACCATCTGACTTAGCCTGCCCCATGTTTTTCTGATTTTCCTCTGCTGGTGTCTCGGACACAATCTCACTTATGTCAGGATACATTCCCTCAGTAAACATATCAATGTTATCAACCAGATCAGAATGCTGCAAAACAAAATAGTGAGATTATAATGTTAAAACTTTGAAGAGTCAAAGGATCATTTAACTTACTATACAGGTCATTACTGAAGTAGTCCTTGGATAAAACAGGTTTTAATAAATTAAATAGCAAAATAGATCAATGCTTGATCTGCAATCATATAAGAAATGTCTCTAGAAACTAAAAGCAGCTTGAAGTAAGATTGTGTGGGTGACATACCAAGTTTGTGACATCATCAGGCAGGGACAAACCCTCAGGCATGACAAACTTCCCGAGAGTGGATGTACTGGCCTGTTCTTGGGCGGTGTTTGCGTTTCTGAACACACCTACTGGGACTGCAGGCGATACATTTTCCTTCTTGACCATGTCCGTCACATCATGAATAATGATACCCGAGCCCTGGTCAACAAAGTCATTTGATTCGGATGGGGGCTGGAGACAAAAGATACACATTTTTATTTTCATCTCAAATTATTTTCATTTTTATATTATTTTGGATATTTCCTCTGTATGTATACCACAGATTAGATTAACATGTTCATCTGATGTGGTATAAGTACTAGTACATTCATACGAATCAACATTACAAATTACAAAATTATAACATACTGCTTAAATGTTAAGGAGACCACACAGAAAATATATGTCAAGAAAGTGAAGTTGTTCTGGGTGTTATTTAATTTGTTAGTACCAGTATTGTTCATCAATATTACACTTTTGTTTCATCTATTGAGGCTTTATTTCAAAAGTCTAAATTCACTTTCAAATAATTTCACTTACTGATGAAATATTAAAAGGAGAAAGATTCAGCTAAGGATAAATTCTTCAGTAGCCAATTATAGCTTCATATCTGGATTTAAATAAAACAAGAGCAGGTAATAAATAAATCAACCCACAATTTTTTTCCTTTTTGATTTTGATTTTTTTAACAAAATTAAAACATCCTTGAGGTCTTATAGAACTGCATGAAGCACTTCTGGTGAACACAATTCCTCTGAATACAAAATACCTACGCTTTGTACCGAGTAATTCTGTGCGGACTTGGCTGGTACAGACTGCATACTCTTGCTGTACTTAGCTACTTTGTTTGAGGGTTCCTCAGTGTCACCAATCATCAGGGACATACCCATCTTCCTCTTCATCCCTGACAAACCTCTGTTACCCCCAACCATATGTACCAGGAACTGAATCAACTGCAAAATTAAAATCCATCCCTTAATGTGGTAATTATTGGGTGATATAAATCAAAATGCCAAGGTCAGTCATTGGTGCTGTGCATGAGGGATCGAAATAAAGGAGAAAAGCAAGTAGTATACAAATATAAAATAGCAGAAAATAAGAAGATATTTTTTTTTTTAAGTGCATTCCTTGATGTTTTACTGATGATTATCTTACGTCATTTTAAGGAATTTTATTTTACTTTAAAAAGGCTGTGGTTGCGTAAAAGTTGTGATGAACAGTGAAGAATTACGTTTTTAAACCTCATTTGAATTGGCATACTATAATTAAGCTTAATTCTTAAATTGATCGATCCTTGATGTCCATCATGTTTCTTGATAAACCACAATGCGATACTCTACATATAAGATTCTTGTGAATTACTCTCCAAGTATATTTTGGTTCCAAAGTTTTTACTTTGCTAAATCTACTGTTTTTAAATTTTTAAATCTACTGTTATATTTCTCTCCTTGTATTCTTTGATCTAAGTTACCTCCCCTGGCATAAACCTGGCAGCAAGCGTAATAATTTGCACAGAAAATAGTCTGAAATACTCAGGGATAAACAGTTCATCGTGTATTATTTTAACTGTTATCTATAATTTATTTATCTTAAACAGATGCCTTCAAACATATAAAAGCGTGAGTCATATTACTAAATCACAAATATACTTCGCAGAAGGAGATAAGATAATTTAGTGTGTTGTTAGTTTTTTTTGGTGAAGAATGATCTACGGTCCCATCCTGAACTCATCGGGATCTATCATAGAAATAAGCAATATTTTGATTCCCCCGAGTGTTCCATATGAATTCGTTTAAGAGGAATTTGGTGATGATCGCTTTAAGTGGCTGTTCCACAGCACCTAAAAAATCTAAAATACCATATTTAGAATATTTTTTAATGGGAAATTTAAACAAGAGGCCCAATGGGCCTGTATCGCTCACCTGGCTCTACAGCAACTTTGAAGTTGATTGAGGTCATTTCTAAAGATACTATGTTGATTACCTCTTTATTCAAATATCATTGTAAGCTAGTTTTATTCATATTGAAAATTTTCTAGTCCTTCATTCCAGCATTCTATTGGCCTAATATCAGGTCTTGGAGGCTCTTGGCTATCGCCAAATTATTGTTTACAGATTTAAGCCGATTTCACCCCTGTGACCTTGAATGTAAGTCAAGGTCATTTATTTGAACAAAATTGGTAGCCCTTCACCCCAGCATGCTACAGGCCCAATATCAAGTCCCTGGGCCTCTTGGTTATTGAAAAGAAGTCGTTTGAAGATTATAGCCTATTTGACCCATGTGACCTTGAATGAAGGTCAAGGTCATTTATTTGAAAACTTTGTAGCCCTTCACCCCAGCATGCTACAGGCCAAATATCACGTCCCTGGGCCTCTTGGTTATTGAGAAGAAGTCGTTTGAAGATTATAGCCTATTTGACCCATGTGACCTTGAATGAAGGTCAAGGTCATTTATTTGAACAAACCTTGTTGTCCTTCCCCCCCAGCATGCTACAGGCCCAATATCAAGTCCCTGGGCCTCTTGGTTATTGAGAAGAAGTCGTTTGAAGATTATAGCCTATTTGACCCATGTGACCTTGAATGAAGGCCAAGGTCATTTATTTGAACAAACTTTGTAGCCCTTCACCCCAGCATGCTACATGCCCAATATCAAGTCCCTGGGCCTTTTGGTTATTGAGAAGAAGTTGTTTGAATGAAAAAGTTGACGCCAGACGGCCGGACGGACGACGGACGCCGCACCACGGCATAAGCTCACTTGCCCTTCGGCAGGTGAGCTAAAAACCTTAAAAAAAACAGATCTTTTATTGAAAATTGTCATGCTTGTTCATTTTAAGATAACTGAACAATTCTTCTGGTCTGTTAAATCTACAGCATATTATATTGCAATACTGACCTTGTTTACGATTTGTTGTTGTTTGATGTGTTTCTGTCTGAGGGAAGCCACCTCTCTCCATAGGAGTTCATTTTCTCTGTAAATATGCAATAGTTTGATATATTGTAAACAGAGAAGGACAAGACTGGTCTGAACCATGGGATCTTCCTATAACAACTAGTGTCAGACTGGTTATTGTTAGGTTATATCGTCTGTGGATAATAGGTAAACTTGATAAAATTCTACTTCACAGTTTATACAATCTATGTACCTATGTCAGTTTCCTTTTTAGAAAAAAAATCCTGTCAAATTATGTAGGTAGTTAATGTAAATGGAGTCAGAGTGAACTGGCAATACTCACTGGCAAAACTAGGAATATAATATTGACAATCTTCAAATATTGATAAGTTAATGTATGATATTGAATCTAAAAATGTATTATTTTGATATTTATACTCTTTTAATTTAAACTCATATATACATAACATTATACCATATTTCACTTTTATTGTGAACAACTTTCAATTCTGATTTTTTTTAGAATGGCAAGTGAAGTCTGTATCCCAATTCAATGTTGAACTCTGTAATTATGACAGAATCATTATAAGTAACCTTTTGACTGTATCCAGTCGATTTGTCAGCGTATCCTGCCTGCCCTTGAGGACCACAACATCTGTCAGAACTTTGTCCACATTATTTGGCACAGCTTGGGGCTCAGTCTTCACTATTGGCACTGCCTGTTGGTAAATTTAACAATATGACATAATTAGCTAACACATAAACAACATTTTACATACATTTTTTTGCAGATTCATCAATCTAATACACCTTTAATTACTAGTACATTGAAATATACTAATTTCAGTGTATAACTTCCACTGCCTTGACAAAACGTCTTTTAACAAACCTTCACTCTCTCTTTTTTATGGAACTAAATATCTATTCGCTTAACATTAAATTAACCTTTCACTGTTTCAAAGGCAAAACTTGAATCATGAGTTTTCTGGATTCGTGATGCATAGAAAAAACAGGTGTGTGCTAACAAAAAGTGATGAAGTAAGTTATTGCCCGAAGATTTATAATCGAATACTGATACAAATCTTAATAAACATGCTCTATGCTTTGTAATCATAATTATCAGTTTAATTTTACACATTTTTTCTAAAAGTTTTTTTTTAGTTTTAAACATATTTTTCTATAATGAAATTCTTTTTGTGCTTTTTCTTTTGCTGGTTTTTATCTCTAAATTAGCTTTTGAAGTAATAAAATGAAGAGATTATGAGACTAGCTTCTTATCAATATTCCATACCTATGCACCCATATGTCATAACAGAACTCTGTGAAAAATCTGTAGTAGATAAATATAATGTACTTTTATGTATTGTGATATCTAATGGTCACCAGCCTTTATCACAATACATATTGAATCATGCAACTGATGGCAATATAGTAGTATCCTGTTTTTAATCCAGTTTTTTTTTATTTCAGCAGTGATCAAGTGTGACCTTGAATTGGATCCATGACCTTTGGGCCTTGAATGATGTCCACACAAATCTGTATGTCAGATCTAGAGTGAATCATCATGTAAAGTTTTAGAAAATCTGGTTTTGTTAAATGGCTTTACATGATGTATTTTTGACAGTACATTCCTGCTGGTATATATTTTGATTTGTAACAGTGACCTTGACCTTGACATTAGGTCATTTATGACCTTAAGCTTATAAGGCATAATTTTGACCGTATACACTCAGTTCTATCTTTAGTAACAGGGACCTTGATTTCAGGAACATTCTAAACCCCTATTATGCATAAAATTAGGTAAATCATATACATATAGCACAACACCATTAAGTTTCAGAAAGTTTGTATTGTGAGATAATCACTAAAAATGGAAGTGCTGAAGGACAGTTATTTTATATTTTCATTTCATTTCTATAGATTCTTAATGTAACGGCTAATATTCACTGATAAATGATATACTCTTACCCCACTGATCTTTCTCTTTATGTTTTCCAGCAAGTGTTCTTGGCCCCGAATGAAGAATGAATGCTGAAATTCCACATCATCTTTCTCAGTCTTCAAACCAGTATCAATATGGACCACCTTACGGAAACCATCTGTCATATGTAACACAAAAGTTATTGCAGACTATAAATTAAATCATTCATTTTGTACGTACATATATACACATATGTACGTATTTCAAGACAATTTTTTCCCAAATTAATTATTTTACAAATTGTAATATGATTTTAAGTCAATGTCATCAACGTATTTGTATTTAAAAAAAATCATGATCATGACACTCTCTTTCAAAAGATTGTTGATGCTTTACAGTACCATGATACTCTCATTACATTTTGACAGGCATATAAAAGCCAACACAAATATGCTAATTAATTCATTCAATTTTGAACCTAAAAAAAAACACTGTGTACTCTTGAAAGTATCCTTTGACCTCAATCTCTTGAAAATGTTATATAATTACTCCTCTTAAAAAAGTACTTCTACAGCTTATAAATGATACATGTACATTTATATGTAATACTTCCATTCATTTCACAGCATATAACAATATACTTCACACAAGTCTGTTAGTCGAGAATCACAGGCAACAATAATGACACTTACACATATTGAGTTGGCGAATAAAGCTAGCTATATTGCTATGTTTGAAGTAGAGGGGTAGAATTTCCTTGGAGAACCTTGCTTGATCATAGACATGGAAGCTGTTCCCAGTCTGGAAAAAGAAACATGTCTAGAATAATATAGGAAACCATTGTCTCACCTGTCCAGATATATACTGTCAGTATATATATATATGGTACCAGTGATATATAGCTATCAGACATCATGTTTATAATATGGTCTTTGGTCCAGAGGAAAGTCCTTTTCAGTTACACATATACATGTACTGTTTAATTTTTTTTTTCGTGGTAAAAGAATTCAATTCTCATGATAATTATGAAAATACAGGTATCTTTTTTACTAACAAATGGGGAATTGTTTCTTTTTTTGTTATTATATATATATATTCTAACTACATTGAAAAAATTAAATTAAATGAAGATTGATAATACCTGCAATTTTCTATGTCGGGACCAGCAGTAAGCAATCAAAATGCATAAATGTGTGTTCAATATCAGCAAATTAAAACAGATAGTAGTATATATAGGATAACAAGAAAGTTCTTAAAATTAAAGAAGTTAATTACTCATTTTAAGTTTATACATCCATTTCTTATGTGCAGTAATTTTAACAAAGGCACTGAATTTTGCTGGATGCAAACTAATTTTGATGCCTGAGAATCACATACAGTACATATGATGAGGCAGCATGCTAATTAAAAGTAGTACAATAAAAATTACTAGTCATGTCTGCATAACAATGTACTATATCGTATATTGCTTTACATTTGCGGGGCAATATTTCACAATTTTGTTTTCAAGAACATACTTGCAGGGGTTAAATTTCGCTGTACACCGCTTCCTACAATTTGCGGATCTGTTGTATATATATATATCAATATCATTTTCGCTCATCATTATTTTAGTTTTCTTTTGTATTATAATTATTGTTTGAGGACAAATCTATTATGGAATGGGTACACAGCTTGTCAATATGTCTTGTATATACATGTACAGTCAAACCTCGATGATTCGAACTTCGTTGATTCAAATTTCTCGCTGTATCGAACTTTTTGCTTGGTCCCGAATTTCCTCACTATATAACGCTACTAACGAACCTATGCATGATTCGAATTTTTATAAATCGAAGTTTTCGATGTATCGAACTTTTTTCATGGCCCATTAGCTATGATGTCATAGGTAATTGACATCTCATGATTCGAACAAAAGTTTACCTGTACTGACCACTGGACAGGTGTTGGTCGTGACCCCCGCGGCAAGATTTCACACTTCTCCCCTAGATGCCCTGACTGACAATAGGGATAACGATAGCGTGTGTTGTCACTCCCGATCATGGGGTTAATTAATAATCAGACCAAATTGATAGATAAAAGGTGTATTTAGAAGCCATGACATTTAATCACTCCGATAAAACATTTCGGTAGTCGTCTCTGATAATCTTCGCCGCCATTGAAATCAGCGGTCGGTGAGTAAATTTTACGGAACTATAAAACAAGCGGACCAATTTTAAACACAAACAATTAGCAATGTCTTCACTCATAAATGTCATAAATATCCAAGGAAATCGATTATTTGTCATTCAATCATGCATTCTCCAACCGATCGGCATTCCGTATTTTATATGCACATAACTTAACCGCACGTGACTTTAGCAGAAAAGCCTAACGACTTACGTAAGCTTCTTTTGCTTTATCTGTTAAACGCGATATAAGTGTTTTGTAACCGATACATAGTTTGTTTAATCAATAAAATGCTTAGGTATAATTAATGAAAAGTATTTTTATTTTGTTGTGTTTGATCTGAGGTATAAATTAACTTTTGAGCCTGACAGGCGACGATCATCACGAAGACACCGAGGACATGTAACGTTAACATACATGTATATGGTCATTATCAAGAAAACATCGATCTATTGTCAACCATGAATAATTCAAAGTCCCGCTGTTTCGAAGTTTTTCTGTTAGTCCCTTGAACTTCGAAACATCGAAGTTTGACTGTATACACCATTCACCATTCCGACTGTCGTCATATTTGACATATATGCACAAGTGATTTCAGTGAGGTGCACGTGTATTCAATCAATTGACCTGGATTGCATTTTGTCTAGCCTATTATTAGAGCATGTATGATTTGGTCAGTTTTCTGTTGTTCATACAGTTTTCCAGTGATCACCACTGTATTTAATATAAAGTAATTACTGTACATCATATCTCTTGAATATGACTTTAACATCTGATTTATTAATACAGGACATCTCTGAGCAGGTCAGTGATATTACTTTCGGAATATGTTTCAAATCCCAACTTCTTTTTTCATTTTGATTGATTATACATATAATTAACAAGTACTTTAAAATTATGTAACATTGTTGATTTATATTTTCACAGAGTAATTATATGTACAGTACTCTCCATAACATGTGTATTTTAACGTTGTGCTAAATATTTTGCTGGTATTTTTTTAGAATTAGCAGATTTTAGTGGAACGATTATAGCAAAAATAAAAACCCCGCAAAATATAACAGCTATATATCATTATGTCATTTTAGCATTGTTGAAAATATCAATCGCAAGTTAAGTCTGTCCATGGTTAATGACTAATCATAATTATATAATTCATTAGAAGATAATGTTTAAAGTAGGGTTCTTGATCTTCTTCAGTAAATCTTATTTTAACTTAATTAATACAGTGTCTTTATAGATCTGTCTCGTGAGAGTACACACTGGTAACCCTAAAACCTTGAATTTACTCGCGCGAGTTTGAATTTTTCAGTGAAAGTGAGCGTTTTCAACGTGGCGTGAGTATTTTAAGTGTAATTGAGTATTCTCAGTGTGTCGTTTTTAAATTCAGTATGCCGTTTTTAAATTCAGAGTGCCGTGGATCGTTACGCATCAGCGCACTCGACAAGTAGTATAGGATTACCTGTACCGATCGATCGATGAAACGTCCAACACCGCGCGCGACCTCGTGTATCGTACGGTAGAAATACGTGTTCTTGCAAACGGGAAATATTACTGGAAGCAACATTTATTGCTCTCGGATTTGGACATTATTCTTTACCCCTGATCAATCGTTATCTATTGTAATTACGCCTGTAATTAATCACAACCCACCTATTCCGTTTACTTGCTCCGAGATCGACTGATATTGTCGTGATATTTGATGTACTTGTTTTCGGTAATACGGCGGTGGTGTTGTCAAAAAAATACCCATGTTATGATTTACCCCGTATAATGTGAAGTGTTCATATGAGAAAGTGTATTGAAGCAATAAACCGATTACATTGACTAGCTACTGTACATCGTATTTTGTTATTTATTTATAATACTTGACCCGGGCGGGATCCATATGTAATCACTGTGTATTAACTGTGTCAATCTTCCTGTTTCAGATATCCATAACTGAGAAGTATCGCCGTTGCTGTATTACGTGTTCAAGAAACCGTCACCACATGTGATGATTGATAAACATGTTTAATGATACAATTAAATTGTTATATCGCCAGTATATTGCATTTTGTTATTTATACTTACCCGGGACGTATCGGAGATGACGTACGTACAGTAGCAGGTAAAGTATTCAACGTTTATATTAACTGTTTCAATCTTCTTTTTCAGGTATTCCATGACCCAGGTAGAATGACGTTGTTCTTCATCATATTTTCAAGTGGGTTCGAGAATAGAAACGTACATCTCATTAATCAATAAAATAGTCATCAGCAGTATATCTATATGCAGTTATATTCATTAGCTTACCTGGAGCAGATCGACGATCCTATCCATTAACGGGTGTCTTCAGGTAAGATATATCCTATCAACACACTGCGTTTAACAGCTATTAAAGCAAAACCCTTCCATTTGTTGTATATGTTATCAAACAATATATATACAAAGAAATAAGTGTCCAACTACTAACCCGGATATTTTGTATCCAATGTATTTAATCGTACCATGGAATTTGTAAGATGGGCGGTCGTGTCTTTTTGTCGACCTGTGTAAACCCCACGGGGACTTGTATTTAATTGTCAACGCAACACTTTTTATATAGAATATCAAGATTTGGTGTTGGCAAAAGGGGTTCGGGACAACGTTTATCACAACTTTGAATTATTCGAATTTGACACAACCTGTTTTTAGGAAGTCGTTCCAAAGTACGAGCTTCGATGTTGAAATAACGTTCCCAAATATAAGTACAAATACAACAGTTACATACTTGATTTTCATTATACTCTCAAGCAGAAGAAAATTCAGACGTTTAAACAAATTTCAAATATGAACCTCGAGTATTGATAGAATTTCGAACCCCCGCGCATCATGTTATGGAAGGCGGCTATTACAGAAACTATGTGTGGAATTTATGTCAATTTTCAAAGTCGCCAAAATTCACGTTCCCAACAACATTTGCCACTGAACATATCTCATATATTTCATTATATCCCCAAGCAGAAGAAAACTCATACGTTTTAAGAAATTTCAAATATGAACCTTGAGTATTGATAGAATTTCGAATCCCTGCGTATCATGTTATGGAAGGCGGCCATTACAGAAACTGTAATGTGTGGACGTAATTATCCCAATTATAGATACCGACTCGGTAATTGATATATTGTTTTTATATATATAAACATTTGCAATAAATATATAATAGTTGTTTTTATTGCATAAATTCGAGTGCTGGATGTTTTTCGAGTGTTTTTGGTGGTCCTGAAAAGGGCCGTCATTATAGTGTAGCTATAGACGAATCAAAGCGACTGACTTATATCTTCCTTCCATTGTTACTGCAGTATCTGCTGTTGGAGAAGGCAAATTCCATCTTTAGAGTCAGGTGTGTAATAACCCGTTTGTTGAAGGTCCGATCATGACGTGGAAACATACTTGGTTAACTCCCTGGGCAATCAAAACGTCATAGATTCGAATGGTGGTTGTTTTGATTTCAGCCGATGTACTGTCCATTACATCATTCTCTCCGGCCTGGATGAAGACTGCCCGGTACTTGGACAGGTCTTTAGTCGGTGTGAGTGTGGTGCGAAAGTAATCAATGCTTTTGTTATATTATGTATATTCACATGTCTACGGATGAGCCGAAAGGCTTAAAGTAATAAAGAACTTAACTTTGGTGACATGTATTTTGATAATAACTTTGACATGTTTTTATAATATCGATATCCACGGCTATTAATTACTCAAGTAAACCAATACAGATTCGTCTGCATAGTGTCTGTACAGAAAGACTAACGTGTCATGTGATCTGTTTTATTCATGAAACCGATAATATTGTGCACAGGTGAGATACCCAGGTAAACTGGCCAATGCAACAAATCATAGGCAAGTCAGGCATGTCAACGACTTATTAATCAACGCCCCAGGACACCGCTAGGTCAGCAGGTCAACTGGACACTTCCCAGGTAAACAGGTATTTACGAAATTCACCGAGTTCTGTATACTGCCGCTAATTATATTCTAATTAATGCCCCGGGGATGAGGTCTTCGGTGAAAAGCTTGTGCCTGACGGGGTCAGTTAACTTTTGGTGTGTGGACCCACTTTTCGTGAGGTAGCCTTACACACATGTTGTGCACATGTTTCAGTAGCAGCACTGCTGTAATGCTACGAGATCAATTCTTCTGTCGATCAGGCTTATAGATATATGACCAATTGACTGTTTTATTTAATATGTTCACTGACAAAACATCGTGTGCGCTGCTTTCAGATTAGAATTTCAGATTATAATAGACCATCGTTTTTTGTTTGATTGATTGATGTACAGGTTTAACGGAGTAACTGAAATGGTGGCCTGCAGTATAGACAGTGTGGACAGTAGTAACACAGACCAGTCTGAAGATTCAAATTCAACTTCATTTTATTCTCTTTTCACATATGATCTGGATACGAGATTTAGGGTTGATGAATTTGGTGAATATTGCTGACAAGAACTTGGAATCCAACAATATCAATTTGAGCTTTTAAGAGATTAATTTGTTGTGAAATGGACTCTGAAATGACCGCTTGGGTAACACAGACTGATGTGTTATACCAGGGAAATACAGATGTTATACACGATCTGATAATCGGTCAATCATAAATAAATGTATATTGGTTATGTCTTACTCATTTCTATAAAAAGGAACACGGCATCAACATTATTTAAATAAAATAATGTGTCATTTTAAAATACAACAGTTCTGGATATTCTGGTTTGTGAGACGATACACACATACTGTAAACTTATGCATTATAATCTATGCAAAACCCGCTTTTAGTCATGAAGGACACCTAATTCAGAAAATTATATTTTATATAGATTCATCATGATCTACAACAGACTAGTATCTCTTCCGTATGAAAACCAGTGTTTGAGCCTACAACTTGCTTATAATCATACAGATCTTATCCCTTATGTTACATGTCATGGTCCCAGGGATTACCGACGATTAAATGCTTGAGAAAGATATAATTTATATACGATCGTTGAAAGTGAAATTATATAAAAGTGCTTGGCAACAATTATAATAGTATTGGTCAATACGTACAGGTACATATCACAGAGACTTGTTAAAACCATAATTTTAGTTCCGTTTTTTCGTGTGATAAAAAACATACAATTTAGTTCATCGTGACTAATCATAATTAATACTAAAATTATTAAACTCGCAATGGTTAAAGTGTATTTTTCCTTTTATTTCGTTTTTTCATTTATTTATCTTTCTTTTCTTTTAGTAATTGTGTAATTATCGTGAAGTGATTGAGATCCTTGTGTTTTACTTTCCATTCGTGTGTCGCAAGTCATGTCTTCTCTTAAAACAGGAATTAGAAAAAATATACCAGCATGTTCGGAGAATTACGAATCCTCAAGTTTGGGTTGGTTAGTATACCGCTAAACAATTACCAGGTGAGAAATTACGGTCCACAAGCTTATAACACCTGTCACTGCACCACAGGTGTCTGTGATTTCTGGCGTTCAGGTTCTAATCGGCACATGCCGATAATTACTTGTGAGTTCACACGTTAGGTTTCCATGCACTTCAAAAAAGTTCCGAAGATATATTTTTGGAATTCAGTGAGTTTCGTTTTCCCTACAAGCAAAATAAATTCGTATCTCAAAAGTTTGCCTATAGAATAATTAACCAAAAATTTGGCTCATTCACATAACCACGATGTTGAAAATTTACTCTATGAATCCTGTCTGGGAGTTACTAATCGTTCATGAACAAGTGCTACAACGACCCGTTGAAATAGAAAATTATTCAATTTTTAATGTTAATGACCCGTAATCATAGAAAATTAGCAAGAGGATACACGTTGTATTTGGCCCGTTATAAAAGAAAATTAGTAAGATGTTACATGTTGTATACGGCTCGTTATAATAAACAAAATAGTAAGATGTTACATGTTATATATGGCCTGTTATAATAGAAAATTATATGTCCCTGGTTTCGGTAGCACTTTTATATGGGGATAACATATGTTTGAGTTTGTACTTATCCCGATGCATCTCATCTCAACACCTTTACCAAAAAAGGTATACAGAGAAAGAAAATACGATAATAATGCAAACTATATAAAAAAAATAACAGCGTTCTTCCTTTGGATTTCCTTAAATATACAGCAATTATCATCATTAAGAGTTACTTTCCTCCGTTTCACTCCGAAAGTGCCAGTCTTCTTTTACACCTGTCCAGTCACCCATTGTTAATTACATGGACACATGTGGTTACTGTTTTCTTTGAGATTATCATTTTAAACAGTGAAGTTTATCCCCTAACCGAACTTCCCACGGCGCGAGTTCTTCTAGAAGACCTGTAAAATACATGTACCATAACCTATATGTTACCAGAAACATGGACACAAACACACATCAGTGACGACTGACCGAGTTTGGCTGGGTGGACCCGGTCAGACGCTGGAGCGGTCACCTGTACACTATACCGTAACCTGTATGTTACACGAGTAAACACACTTACCTTTGCAGAATATCACGCCCTTATGTCTGTAAGGCCATTGTAATACATTAATGTTATAAGCAGAGTTATTAGTTTAATTGCAAAATATCCTCTGCAGAGTTATTAATTTAATTGCAAAATATCCTCGTCCTCGTTGTATATCTTGCAACAATACACGAATCATCGTTAATCATTTCTTAATCATTAGATAATAATAAAGCTAATAGCGTCAATAGCTTTTAATTATTGAACATAGAGACAAAGATAGAGTCAGTGTAAACAATATCCTCTAAATTTTTCACATCTGGATGCTGTATTCACGGAAAGTCTTTATCTTTTTTTTAATTGCTATATGATTGATTTGAAAATCTATATTTTCATTTTATTAACATTGAGAAAGAGCAATCGTTAGCGGCATGGTAACAATCACAATAGATACAAAGTACATTTATTCATTTTGTATATATAAAATCCAGCAGAAGATTTAGGCAGTGAAATGGTATACATCGTCCATATTTTGAAACTATCGCGCAATAGAATAAATTATTGATGCAACAAGAGTTATATTCATTGTACTTGATATATTTTCTGAAACGTTATCGTTCCTCAGTAAAGGTACAGTCCATATCCTGTTCAGTCTTGAAGCGATATTTGTTGTATTTTGTCTTGTCTGTATGAAAGAATAAAAGTTTACACTAAATGAAAGGTGGAAAATGCATAAAAAAGAAAATTACACTTCTGGCACGGTGCTAGTAAATGTATATGTATGTTTCATAGAAGCTCGTACCCTAAATTGGCGGAATCGTACCTAAAATTGGCGGACTCGTACCCAGAGAAATAGGCGAAGTCGTACCCATCTTACAAAAATTATTCAAATGAAATTGACGTCCTTTTAATGAAAAATTGTATAGAATTAAATACATATATCGGTGTCCAGTGACTTTTACACGCCAAGGAATTCGTTCATTAATATGTTTTGTTTATTTTTTTTTCTGCAACATACAAATTGTACTTATATCTAACATCGTGCAACATTTTATTGCAATGGGACGAGTGTATATATATCGATGTATTTTGATACTGAATCCAGCCTTGGAGATCACTTCACTGTCCGTGGGATATGTTAATTACAGAATTTCAAATTTGAAACCTGAAAAATAAATACTTACAAACACTCATTATTCATCATAACCATGAATACATACATACAATTACTAAGTGATCAATTAATGCATTAATATTGAATGTAACAATCATTGAGACAAGTGATCATCTGGCATGACAGATCATCTATCCGTGACTCCGCCCACCTGCGGTGTTGTCTAATTGGGTTAGTTTATATAACTTTGGCGCCTGTCACTAGGGATTAGAAAAGTGGAAATTCGCTCGCCAAAGTGGAAATTCCTACCACTTTTGGCTTAACCTACCAGAGGTTTTTAGTAGTTTCCACTGTATTTTTTATATTTCCGCAAAATGTTTCCTATTACCACTGCTTTAATAGTCTTTCCACGGATTTATCACTCTTACCACTAGCTGTTTATTCTTTCCAGTACAATTTAGTAATTACCACTAATTATATATAATTTGGTTTAATTGGTAAAAGTAGACCGCTAGTAACTATAAATCGTTCATCTGTTTCAGAATACTTGCCGATGGCCTCGTCACGGCTGAGCGCGTTCACCTGTGTGTCAAACGTGCCCCGTGACGATGGCAAGTAAAGGCTTCATACAGTGAACGCGCTGTAAGTTTAGCTGAACCATAGCTCTTGACGACCATGGAATTATTAAATGTATATGAACCAACTGATTTATGGTTGTTTTGTTTTCATTTCCATCCACTATTTTTACAGTTGAAATCAAAATCCTTTGATGATACAGCGCTGCGTACATATCTGACGGTAGGTATCTAGATGTGCTGCTAAGTGAATCAAAATTACCATGTAAAACCATATGACTATCTTCTGAGAGATGTATTTACCGAAATTATTAAAATGTCCCACACAAAGTTGTATTACGGTGTTTGTTTTCACTTCCAACGGAGAGATCTCGACATATGTGTCTGTGTGTTGATAGCAGATCGAGAGCACCAACACTGTTACGTAGGTGTGACACGTGGGAACACACTAAGTTTAGCTGAGCCATAGCTCTTGACGACCATGGAATTATTAAATGTATATGAACCAACTGATTTATGGTTGTTTTGTTTTCATTTCCATCCATTATTTTTTTAGTTGAAATCAAAATCCTTTGATGTGCAGCCGGGGACGTCGTCCCCGATTCAGCGCTGCGTTTGCTGTGGGTACATATCGGTAGGTATCTAGATGTGCTGCTAAGTGAATTAAAATCACCTTGTAAAACCGTATGACTATCTTCTGAGAGATGTATTTACCGGAATTATTAAAATGTCCCACACAAAGTTTTATTACGGTTTTTGTTTTCACTTACAACGGAGAAATCTCGGCATATGTGTCTGTGTATTGATAGCAGATCGAGAGCACCAAAACTGTTACGTAGGTGTGACACGTGAATCTCGGCCGAGTTGTGTGCGCTAGACTTTATATTTTGCTGAAACTGTAATAGATTCTACTGGATTATTCGATTTTAAACGACAATACATTGTAGATATCATTTTACTGTTTTGCATGACTTCTGCATGTACGGACTATCCGCGTTGTCTTGGATGACCTTTCACCTTCAATAGATGGCGCTGTGATTGGGAACGTTTGTGTGCTTTTTTTCTCGAGTTATATTTTGTGAAATAGTGCGGTAGCGCGATATTGTATTGAAATTTGTTTGGTACAACAATCAGACTACTACATTAACGGTATTGTAAAGAATTCCATGATAAAAGTGAACTAAATTCTACGTCCCGGATTGAGGTAAATGTGGTTAGCAGTAACTACAGATTGGTACTTTTATTGTAGGTTAGTCTACATCATCCTCTCGGATACAATGAAGTGTACGGGTAATAGGATTATCTGCGACGGACATGCAATCCAATGATTATTGATAGTTTCTTATTATTATTTTGAATGAAATATGCCACCGGGGAAAAAAAGGTATGGTTGATAATCAGAAGTGTCATAGATTTTACTTCAGGAACTGGAAATTGGATGACGACGGGTCCATAGTTTCATTTTATTTTGGTATGTCCATTATATACAGATCTGAGGGTAAAATATATAAAGCAATGTTACTACAAAAGACCACCGGTTTTATTAATTAATCCAACTCTTATCTGTTAATAATGTTAGAGAGTTGTCAAAAGGTAAATATCTCTACTTGGCTAGCAAAAGACAAAATTGATTAGTGTTGATTATATATCGAACAATTTTCATGTACATGTATGCAACACTCTCCTGTACACCTCAGTATTTGTTTAATGTTATATATCTTGTATACCTGAAGGCCTTGGGGCTTTTGGTAAATAAAAAAACGGGACGGCACCATCCGCATTCATAAAGACAATTGTTTTATAGATCATTCGATTGGGAATTTTAACTGGTCGGATTGGGAAAAATATCCAATTTTACCATGGGAAATGGGGCCAAAATTCTACCCCAAATCGGCCCCCAAAAACATGTTAGTGTGTTACTGTCGTGGGAGGGCGATCAGGGCTAAGAAGATCAACAAGATGTAGTATAGAAATATATTTTGTGCATATTAAAAAAAAATAAAAGGAGTGAGAGAAAAAAAATTGTGTAAACAGTTTAATTTCTGTTGGTGTATGTGTTGATATGTGTTCCTATGGTTGTCCGTTTACTGCCCCGGGTCTAAGCAACCGGTTACACTGGACAGACAGTAAAGGATGTCACTGTTCCCACGAGGTACAGTATACAGTATTTGTAAGGTTTTGTCGGAAGCTTTGACCGTCCGGGGAGTCTCTATGGTGTGTGCTACTTCATGTATTGTCCAATAGTGTACATGCACACACAGTGATAGAGATTGAAAAACCAAAAATACAACAAAAAAAAAAAAAAAATATTCACAAGATGTTATGTCAGATATAGATTAATTTGCAAAAGAAGTTGCCAAAATTCAGGTTTTGTAATAAGTATGCGTTAATAGGTATCAAGATTCTAGTTAAAATATCTTCATTAACAGAAAAACACTTTCCCTTTCGACTTTTATGCTAAGTTATCGTGTGAATAAAATCAATGGATCCCATTTTGCCACTATTTTCAATCAGGGTACAGTGGACCCGCGATAATCCGGACGCCGATAGTCTGGAAAACTCACAGTCCGGACGGAATAGCACGGGAACGGATTTCCGTAACGTTATTTGTACTCACCAGTCTGGAAATTCGGATTCCGTTTCCGGAACCCTACTTTGGGAATGGAACGTACTTTTCATTAGTAAATTCACCCAGTAATCCGGACGATGCCCGGTTAAGTCAACCGTGTCGACAGCTGTACAGACTATCGCTTGACACTGTGCGTAGTCATAGCGACCGCTGCCAGGTCATAGCCCCGG
Source organism: Pecten maximus (assembly GCF_902652985.1). Classification (NCBI taxonomy): domain Eukaryota; kingdom Metazoa; phylum Mollusca; class Bivalvia; order Pectinida; family Pectinidae; genus Pecten; species Pecten maximus. Next base: position 31,340,713 of record NC_047025.1, read on the forward strand.
GTGTTTACCTGTGTGACAATGTTAGCTTCTTTACCGGGTCTTTTATTTCAGGTTTTTAACTTACGTAAGAATCATAAAATCATGGACTGATCGTAAGTAAACTAATGTAAACAAAATCAACAACAACAAAACGAAAAAAAAACACGGACTGATTCGGTGACATTACATCAGAGACGCCATATAGGAAAATATAGAAACGCGTGAACACGTACCTGCAATAAATGCGAATTAGACAACAATAATGTAAGTGCTGAATAAACTTTTGTGAATTAACAAGTGCTACCGAAACCAGGGACATATATAAGTTTCTATTATAACGGGCCATATTAATATAACATGTAACATCTTACTAATATTCTATTATAACGGGCCAAATACAACGAGTATCATCTTACTAATTTCTTATCATAACAGGTTGTTTATAACTTGTAACATTTGATTCTACTATGTTTGCTATGCAACGCCAGTTTTGATTCGTTTAAAACCATGTATTATTTTCAACTAATACAAGCTCGAAAGTCAAGGCTGTAATATTCACCCAATATTGGTAATACGGTTACTTTAGCTGAGTGTGCTAACGGGTTAGTCTCTCAATGACTTTTTATCAGGAAGTGTATGATAGATGTTCTTGATCATGGTACTGTAGTGTCTGTACAAAGACATGCATATTTTATAAAAAAAAAAAAAAAAAAAAAATCGTTTGATTTCATCAACCTGAATTCCCTATCGTATAAACACAATTCTTAACAGAATTCAAGTTAAATTTACGCACAACCTGTATAAGCATATTTTCGGAATTTTTTGAAGTGCACGGAAACCAAACGCGTCAACTCAAAAGTAATTATCGGCGCGTGCCAATTAGAACGCCAGAAATCACAGACACCTGTGGTGTAAGAGACAGGTGTGACGAGCGTAATCTCACACCTGGCAATTGTTTCTCTGAGCATGTTTGTTTATTTATTAAAGTCTGTTGACTTGCGACACACGAATTGAAAGTAAAATTACAAGGATCTCAATCAATTCACGATTATTACACAATTACAAAAAGTCATACACTTTAACCATTGCGAATTCATAGATTATATCTTTCTCAAGCATTTAATCGTCGATAATCCATGAGACCGTGACATGTAAAATAAGGGATAAAATCTGTATAATTATTTAGAAGTGTGTTGGAGGCTTCAACACGGGTTTTCATTCGGGAGAGATTTAGTCTATTGTAGATCATGATCTATACAATATATTACTCTCTGAATGAAGTATCCTTCATGACTAAAAGAGGGTTTTGTATAGAATACAACGCATAAGTTTACTGTATCTTTGTATTTCGTCTTTTCTCACAAACCAGAGTATCCAGAACTGTTGTATTTTTGTGGTATGCTTATTTGAATATTAATTTGCGAATAAAACAGCACATTATTTTATTAAAAGAAATATTGATGCCGTGTTCCTTTTATAGTAACGAGGAAGAAATGGTAAACACATAACTAATATACCTTTATTGGTGATTGACCGATTATTGGGTCGTGTATGACATCTGTTTGCCCCTGGTATAATACATTATTCTTTGTTACCCAAGCGGTCATTTTGAGAGTCGATTTCACTAAAATCTTCTTTTTTTTGAACGCTCAAACTGATATTGCTGGATTTCGACTTCTTGTCGCAATATTCGCCGAAATCATCAACCTCAAATCTCATGTCCAGATCGTATTCAGACATGCTGTGTTGTTTCTGTTCACACTGTCGTCTATACTGCTGGCCACCATTTCAGTTACTGTTAAACCTGTGGCGTCATAGACTTCAAAATCAGCGTGACTGACCGATACGCTGATTAGCAGTCGACCGACAGCGCTGTAATAAACAAATGAACTAACAACCGAAGGCAATCGTCATTTTAATGGCCACGTGTTTCATTGACAATCATTCATCCTTATGATATCAACCTAGGAGGTTTCTCAAATCAATCCACCGCAACTGAGGGACCTACATAAGTTGCGATGTCGTAGCTCAAGACGACGGGTGCATGCTTAGTGCAAGGATATAAGTACTTCACTGCTTAATACGTAAATTTGTATGTAATTAATAACATGCATCTTTCAATGAGTCGTCGTTTCACGTAACGGTGTTACAAAGCCGATATCCGTGTTTAATTTCCGATCATAAATTTATTACATGTATTTGAGATTAATCAATTATCGTATCACGTAATGTATGATTGTGCATAAATTCTGTAACATTTAGGTCGTAGAGAAAAAGCAATGTACCGTTATAAAAACAAAAGCTACACATTGTAACACAGGTAAACACCCGGGGCTATGACCTGGCAGCGGTCGCTATGACTACGCACAGTGTCAAGCGATAGTTTGTACAGCTGTCGACACGGGTGACTTGGCCCGACATTTTTTTCTCCTCGTGGTGAAAAAATCGTCCGGATTATTGAGGGAAATTTACTAATGAAAAGTACGTTCCCTTCCCACTGGTGAGTACAAATAACGTTACGGAAATCCGTTCCCGTGCATTTCCGTCCGGGCTGTGAGATTTCCGGACTATCGGCGTCCGGATTATCGCGGGTCCACTGTAATGTGATTTAAATCGTGTTTTTATTTTTTGACGAGTTTATGGTCACTGGTTACTTCGGTGAATCCAAATTTCAACAATCAAATTATTTTGTCACATGTAAACAGATTGCAATAATACTATCTTTGAAAATATGTCTGTCAACCCACCGTAATAGTTAATTTGGTAGACTTACGAATCTTGGTTCATAACGGACTATCACACGTTTATCAGTTAACTTGATTGACAGCTGACACTTTTATAAGACGAGTCCGTACCCGACCGAGCAAGATACGTGTGTAATAGGACTATAGCAGGGTTATACCAGGGACATAGATATAGAATACTTCTGGAGAAAACTTGCTAAAAACCGACTATACATTATTTGATACACAATTTATTTCAAATATTTAATGAGTGAATGAGGAATGTATTCCGCTTTTTACATAGTTAAAACGCTAAAAGAGAACAAACAAAAACAATAATCGTTTTGTTATTAAAACAAAAAATTTCTTGATAATAACTTATAACCCATCTTGAAAATCGAGTCGCCGCGGGTAAACTTTCAGACGCCTACTTTTACCAAAATCATCACATGTGATATAGGACCTATATACACTTTAGGTCCGACACCCATATGATCTACGAAATGACTTAACCCATGGATGTAATGAAGACAAACTATTGTTTTCACTTATTTGACCATCGACGTGCATATATCAGTTAATCACGTGTAATAACAGGTCTCTGGTTTGACGATCCTTCTGAAATGAATTGAGAACAAATATCGTAAGATATCCCATCCTCGCTGTCGCTGGCCGTATTTTTCAAGGACTAAATACCAAGTCCGTGGTTGGAGGCCTAGCAGTCGAATTGCTGTAATCTACAAATATCAAAAAACAAAATCTTGCCTTATAAACGTGACCGTTGTGTAGACTTCCTGAAGTTATTAAACAGCGCCGTCTATTGAAGGTGAAAGGTCATCAAAGACAACGCGGATAGTCCGTACATGCAGAAGTCATGCAAAACGGTAAAAACATATCTACAATGTATTGTCGTTTAAAATCGAATAATCCAGTAGAATCTATTACAGTTTCAGCAAAATATAAAGTCTAGCGCACACAACTCGGCCGAGATTCACGTGTCACACCTACGTAACAGTTTTGGTGCTCTCGATCTGCTATCAATACACAGACACATATGTCGAGATTTCTCCGTTGTAAGTGAAAACAAAAACCGTAATAAAACTTTGTGTGGGACATTTAATAATTCCAGTAAATACATCTCTCAGAAGATAGTCATACGGTTTTACAAGGTGATTTTAATTCACTTAGCAGCACATCTAGATACCTACCGATATGTACCCACAGCAAACGCAGCGCGGAATCGGGGACGACGTCCCCGGCTGTACATCAATGGATTTTGATTTCAACTAAAATAATAATGGATGGAAATGAAAACAAAACAGCCATAAATCAGTTGGTTCATGTACATTTAATAATTCCATGGTCGTCAAGAGCTATGGTTCAGCTAAACTTACAGTGTGTTCCCACGTGTCACACCTACGTAACAGTGGTGCTCTCGATCTGCTATCAATACACAGACACATATGTCGAGATCTCTCCGTTGGAAGTGAAAACAAACATTGTAATACAACTTTGTGTGTGACATTTTAATAATTCAGGTAAATACATCTCTCAGAAGATAGACATATGGTTTTACAAGGTGATTTTAATTCACTTAGCAGCACATCTAGATACCTACCGATATGTACCCACAGCAAACGCAGCGCTGAATCGGGGACGACGTCCCCGGCTGTACATCAAAGGATTTTGATTTCAACTGTAAAAATAGTGGATGGAAATGAAAACAAAACAACCATAAATCAGTTGGTTCATATACATTTAATAATTCCATGGTCGTCAAGAGCTATGGTTCAGCTAAACTTACAGCGCGTTCACTGTATGAAGCCTTTACTTGCCATCGTCACGGGGCACGTTTGACACACAGGTGAACGCGCTCAGCCGTGACGAGGCCATCGGCAAGTATTCTGAAACAGATGAACGATTTATAGTTACTAGCGGTCTACTTTTACCAATTAAACCAAATTATTTATAATTAGTGGTAATTACTAAATTGTACTGGAAAGAATAAACAGCTAGTGGTAAGAGTGATAAATCCGTGGAAAGACTATTAAAGCAGTGGTAATAGGAAACATTTTGCGGAAATATAAAAAATACACTGGAAACTACTAAAAACCTCTGGTAGGTTAAGCCAAAAGTGGTAGGAATTTCCACTTTGGCGAGCGAATTTCCACTTTTCTAATCCCTAGTGTGTCTACCTGTCAACTAACCCGCGTCTCCGCCTACTTGTGTTCATTGGAAGACGGTGACAGGTGACGAAATCTATCAATAGGCGGAGTCACGTAACTAGCAAATTAAGTGTCGTGCTGTTTGTCCCACATCATCAGTTTGCTTATTTCTATTCTAATATAAAATATCCTGTTGCTACCAGAAACATAAAAAATAAAGTAAATTTAATACCAAATGTTATATTCTCCATCTTGTACTGCTGCAACAACACGTGTACAAAAATGACCGTTTGTTGCCCGAGTGAAACTACGTAATACGTACGATTTGCTTTTTGAAATATTAGTTCTATAGATTTGAGTTGTGCATTTTCATTTTTTTTTTTTTTTTTTTGCGTTTCGTGAACAGAAGTCGGCCCTGAAAAGGGCCGTTTTGAGAGGTATTGGTCGTTTACTGTCGGGACAATGCGGTAGGGTAGAGTTTATCTAGATCCCAAGAAGATGGTTCTAATCACACTGGTATCAGTCCAATAAGGTCGGATACAAAATAAAATCAGCGGCCTTTTTATGTTAGATATCAGGAACTTAAGATTTTTAATTGCTCTGTCCGTGGCTACACAAATGTAGGAGTATGGTATCACGGTCCCTGCATTTACAAACGACACGAATTATCACCATTTATTTCAGTAAATATTAATCGACCTTTTTTATTATTTAATACGGATCTCGTGTCATGATACACAATTTGTTTACAGGCTCTTACTTTGAAATACTGCAATACAATTTGACAGGCTATATTTTTATCGGACATAAAGGGGTCTAAGAAATAATTAATATATCAAACTAGTTTTAAAGTTGTGAATTCGTCATTTTTAACGCACGGACCCCTTGTACATTTTTTTTACAAAAAAAAACAACAACGTGCACACATGGGATCACTGATAGCAAATATATTGTTTGATAGCATATACAACAAATGGAAGGGTTTTGCTTTAATAGCTGTTAAACGCAGTGTGTTGTGATAGGATATATCTTACCTGAAGACACCCGTTAATGGATAGGATCGTCGATCTGCTCCAGGTAAGCTAATGAATATAACTGCATATAGATTATACTACTGATGACTATTTTATTGATAAATGAGATGTAGGTTTCTATCCTCGAACCCACTTGAAAATATGATGAACAACGTCATTCTACCTGGGTCATGGAATACCTGAAAAAGAAGATTGAAACAGTTAATATAAACGTTGAATACTTTACCTGCTACTGTACGTACGTCATCTCCGATACGTCCCGGGTAAGTATAAATAACAAAATGCAATATACTGGCGATTTAACAATTTAATTGTATCATTTAACATGTTTATCAATCATCACATGTGTTGACGGTTTCTTGAACACGTAATACAGCAACGGCGATACTTCTCAGTCATGGATATCTGAAACAGGAAGATTGACACAGTTAATACACAGTGATTACATATGGATCCCGCCCGGGTCAAGTATTATAAATAAATAACAAAATATGATGTACAGTAGTTAACGTAACCGGTATATTGCTTCAATACACTTTCTCATATGAACACTTCACATTATACGGGGTAAATCATAACATGGGTATTTTTTTGACAACACCACCGCCGTATTACCGAAAACAAGTACATCAAATATCACGACAATATCAGTCGATCTCGGAGCAAGTAAACGGAATAGGTGGGTTGTGATTAATTACAGGCGTAATTACAATAGATAACGATTGATCTGGGGTAAAGAATAACGTCCAAATCCGAGAGCAATAAATGTTGCTTCCAGTAATATTTCCCGTTTGCAAGAACACGTATTTCTACCGTACGATACACGAGGTCGCGCGCGGTGTTGGACGTTTCATCGATCGATCGGTACAGGTAATCCTATATACTACTTGTCGAGTGCGCTGATGCGTAACGATCCACGGCACTCTGAATTTAAAAACGGCATACTGAATTTAAAAACGACACACTGAGAATACTCAATTATACTTAAAATACTCACGCCACGTTGAAAACGCTCACTTTCACTGAAAAATTCAAACTCGCGCGAGTAAATTCAAGGTTTTAGGGTTACCAGTGACACATAGAGTCAGATAACAAACCATGATGAAGTTTGTATGCAACTTGAATTGCTTTGAATTCATGTTGATATTTCGAAAAATCTAGTGACACAGTGAGAATTTTAAATCTTGTCTTGCATTTGTTGTTGATAAACAGAAAATGACAAAAGGGAAATGGGGTTATATCCAGAATAGCCAGGATACAATATTTGAATTAAAGGGAAAATTGTATCCAGCCAGGAGGTATGGCATGTATGTAGATTTGAGCAATGGTTGTGCCTGCTTTGTCTGCCATATATATTGCAGACAGAGTATATGTCAATGAGTCATGATCATAATCCAACCAAAACACATACAGTATACTGTATATATGCTTGGTGTCATCTCATGGTTTGCTGCATCAGATATTAAATCATTCAAAACTTTATCAAAACAACACAATATCTTGATAACAGGCTAGAAGTTAAATGTACTACAAGTAAAATTGTATTTCCACTTCGCTTCCTGATTGAAATATAGTTTACCTATAATGGCAGGTATTATTTTCATCTCAGGAAAGTACATTTTGAAATCTACATGCCAAAAGAAAATATTTTTCCCACACTGAATACTGTGCATGTGCATGTTAACTTCAATGTGATTCCTGTCAACACAATCTGTATATGTATATATAATTGCTGGTCAGAAAGTCAAGAAAGAGACAATTCATTGACATGACAATTTGTATACTCACACCGACTGTCTGTGACACCATAAAACAAAATTCTATCCAACATCAGCTTACATTTAAATCTCATTAGCAATATGTGGGCTGTATAAAACTTTGGTGTTATTTTGTTTATTTTGAAAATTATTGTTTTTATGTTTTATGATCCGTCTTATACTCGTTTTTAAGCCAGCACTAAGTTTAATAATGCATATTAGTCTATATTATGTTACGTTGTTACGAATCCATCGATAAATACATGGACGCACTGTATTACTGTACTATATACACACCCTATTCTGGCTATTGTTCAGTTGTTAACAAAAAAATGCAACCAAATAGCGTAGCAAGTTATCTCCCCTGAAACTCAACATCAAAACAGTCGGTCAACAAAATTAAAACGCAATCATTATTTTGGTATTAAATGGAGAATTAAAAGGGTCTTTATTAATGCCAACAGCAAAACATGATTACTTACAGTAAAATCATATAGCAATGTCTATTTACACTTTACACGGACAGCCATGTTTGGGAATTTCAGTGTCTCAGAATAGAACCATGCAATTTTTATATAATAATTTACCTGATCCCAACATATCAAGTCGTCGCATGTTGGATTTTCCACAAGAGCCCAAAGCTTCGTTAAGAAGGCTGGAACGTTTGATGATGACATCCCGGAGGAACTGTGCATTTTATTCCTTTTTCAACAACATCACTGCTCTGCAGTGCAAATTCATTATCCAAAGTGCGCATGCGTTGCATTCCCGTTTTCCGGTAAGGATATGTGATGCGGTCGGTAAACATTTTTCACCTTAAATAAAAAGAAGGAAAAAAATCGGTTCACCGTCAGGTTTATGTTATGAGTGTTTATGAAATTATTCGAATTTAATACGTATCAAAGCGTAATAAAATATTTTTCTCAATGCACGTTTTTCAATATAGTATCAAAGTGCTGAAAGTACTCAATCAGAGGAGCACGTCCGGGCAACGTGAACCACAAGGTCATGCTATTTGATTGGCCAGTAACATTCTTGGATAAAGGCTGTGGTACGACCTTGACCACATTCAAAGTCAGGTTGGAGATATGATCAATTATATTTGTTTGCAGACTTCATATTGGATAAAAGTCCAAACAATAAGTAACAAGACTTGGGTGAGGGGGTTAACCCTAAAATTTGTACAATTTTGAATCCCCACCCCATGACCATGGCCTTTGGCCCCGCCCCTCAGCCCCAAGGGGTTCGGCCCCGTCAATTGTACAATTTTGAATCCTTAACCCAAGGGAATGCTACAAGTCAAATATTAGAGATATCCATTGCTTAGTTTCAGAGAAAAAGTTGTTTTTATCAATTCTGCCAAAATGACCCCTTTTGGCCCCGCCTCTCAGTCCCACTTTTTGTACAATTTTGAATCCAGACCCCAAAGGGATGCTCACAGTCAAATATGAGCAATATCTTTTGCTTTGTTTCAGAGGAGAAGTAGTTCATATCAATTTAGCAACATTTGCCCCGCTTGGCCCCACACCTCAAGCCCCCGGTGGGTCAGCCGCACCATTTGTACAATTTTGAATCCCACCCCATAGTGATGGTACCAGGCAACTATGAGCAATATCCATTGCTTGATTTCAGAGAAGAAGTCGTTTATATCAATATAGCCCAATTGACCACATTTGGCCCCGCCCCTCAGGCCCCTGGGGAGTCAGCCCCATCATTTGTACAATTTTGAATCCCCACCCCATAGTGATACTACCAGGCAAATATGAGCGATATCCATTGCTCGGTTTCAGAGAAGTCGTTAATATCAGTATAGCTATATTGACCCATTTTGGCCCCGCCCTCAGGCCCCAGGGGGTCAGCCGCACCATTTGTACAATTTTGAATCCCCACCCCATAGTCATGCTAGGACTTAAAGCGCAATTAATTAATTAAAATTAATGAATTAGGTGGACTTAAAATTTCAATGCGACATATTTTATATCAGCACATATATATGCATGTTTACCTGTATTCAAATTGCTCTAATATAGGTCGATATATGGTATGTATGTAAGCAATATTTATCACTATTTCTTGAATCCAAAGGATATTTCTCAAACTATGTATAAGGTTCTCTGTAGTCCCTAGTTGTGCCCATTCAATTTTTAGCTCACCTGCCTGAAGGGCAAGTGAGCTAATACCGTGGTGCGGCGTCCGTCGTACGTCCGGCGTCAACTTTTTCATTTAAACAACTTCTCCTCAATAACCAAGAGGCCCAAGGACTTGATGGGGTGAAGGGCTACAAAGTTTGTTCAAACAAGGGCCCAATGGGCCCAAATCGCTCACCTGCAATGCAGTGATCTTTTCATATATGGATCCTGCAGTTATTTGAAAGCATGCTACAGGACCAATATAATGTCTCTCTGCACTTTGGCTTTTCACTAAAAGTCATTTAAAGATTTAAGCATACTTGATCGACGTGACCTTGAATGAAGGTCAAGGTCATTCATTTGAACAAACTTGGTAGCCCTTCACCCCAGCATGCTACAGACCCAATATCAACTCCCTGGGACTCTTGGTTATTGAGAAGAAGTTGTTTAAAGATTTTAGCCTTTTTGACCCCTGTGACCTTGAATGAAGGTCAAGGTCATTCATTTGAACAAACTTGGTAGCCCTTCACCCCAGCATGCTACAGGCCAAATATTAGGTCTCTGGGACTCTTGGTTATTGAGAAGAAGTCGTTTAAAGATTTTAGCCTTTTTGACTCCTGTGACCTTGAATGAAAGTCAAGGTCATTCATTTGAACAAACTTGGTAGCTCTTTACCCCAGCATGATACAGGCCAAATATTAGGTCTCTGGGACTGTTGGTTATCGAGAAGAAGTCGTTTAAAGATTTTAGCCTTTTTGGCCCCTGTGACCTTGAATGAAGGTCAAGGTCATTCATTTGAACAAACTTGGTAGCCCTTCACCCCAGCATGCTACAGGCCAAATATTAGGTCTCTGGGACTCTTGGTTATTGAGAAGAAGTCGTTTAAAGATTTTAGCCTTTTTGACTCCTGTGACCTTGAATGAAAGTCAAGGTCATTCATTTGAACAAACTTGGTAGCCCTTCACCCCAGCATGCTACAGACCCAATATCAACTCCCTGGGACTCTTGGTTATTGAGAAGAAGTTGTTTAAAGATTTTAGCCTTTTTGACCCCTGTGACCTTGAATGAAGGTCAAGGTCATTCATTTGAACAAAATTGGTAGCCCTTTACCGCAGCATGCTACAGACCCAATATCAACTCCCTGAGACTCTTGGTTATTGAGAAGAAGTCGTTTAAAGATTTTAGCCTTTTTGACTCCTGTGACCTTGAATGAAAGTCAAGGTCATTCATTTGAACAAACTTGGGAGCCCTTCACCCCAGCATGCTACAGGCCAAATATTAGGCCTCTGGGACTCTTGGTTATTGAGAAGAAGTCGTTTAAAGATTTTAGCCTTTTTGACTCCTGTGACCTTGAATGACGGTCAAGGTCATTCATTTGAACAAACTTGGTAGCCCTTCACCCCAGCATGCTACAGACCCAATATCAACTCCCTGGGACTCTTGGTTATTGAGAAGAAGTTGTTTAAAGATTTTAGCCTTTTTGACCCCTGTGACCTTGAATGAAAGTCAAGGTCATTCATTTGAACAAACTTGGTAGCCCTTCACCCGAGCATGCTACAGACCCAATATCAACTCCCTAGGACTCTTGGTTATTGAGAAGAAGTCGTTTAAAGATTTTAGCCTTTTGACTCCTGTGACCTTGAATGAAAGTCAAGGTCATTCATTTGAACAAACTTGGTAGCCCTTCACCCCAGCATGCTACAGACCCAATATCAAGTCCCTGGGACTCTTGGTTATTGAGAAGAAGTCGTTTAAAGATTTTAGCCTTTTTGACTCCTGTGACCTTGAATGAAGGTCAAGGTCATTCATTTGAACAAACTTGGTAGCCCTTCACCCCAGCATGCTACAGACCCAATATCAAGTCCCTGGGTCTTTTGGCTATTTAGAAGAAGTCGTCTAATTTTTTTTTAGCCTTTTTGACTCCTGTGACCTTGAATGAAAGTCAAGGTCATTCATTTGAACAAACTTGGTAGCCCTTTACCCCAGCATGCTACAGACCCAATATCAACTCCCTGGGACTGTTGGTTGTTGAGAAGAAGTCGTTTGAAGATTTTAGCCTTTTTGACTCCTGTGACCTTGAATGAAGGTCAAGGTCATTCATTTGAACAAACTTGGTAGCCCTTCACCCCAGCATGCTACAGGCCCAATATTAGGTCTCTAGGCCTTTTGGTTATTGAGAAGAAGTTGCTTGAATGGAAAGTTGACGCCGGACGGACGGCCGGACGGACGGCCGGACGGCCGGACGGCCGGACGGACGACGGACGCCGCGCCATGGCATAAGCTCACTTGCCCTTCGGGCAGGTGAGCTAATAAATGACCTTGACCTTCATTCAAGGTCACATGGGTCAAATAGGCTATAATCTTCAAACGACTTCTTCTCAATAACCAAGAGGCCCAGGGACTTGATATTGGGTCTGTAACACGCTAGGGTGAAGGGCTACAAAGTTTGTTCAAATAAATGACTTTGACCTTCATTAAAGGTCACATGGGTCAAATAGGCTATAATCTTCAAACGACTTCTTCTCAATAACTAAGAGGCCCAGGGACTTGACATTGGGCCTGTAGCATGCTGGGGTAAAGGGCTACAAAGTTTGTTCAAATAAATCACCTTGACCTTCATTCAAGGTCACATGGGGCAAATAGGCTATAATCTTCAAACATCTTCTTCTCAATAACCAAGTGGCCCAAGGACTTGATATTGGGCCTGTAGCATGCTGGGGTGAAGGGCTACAAAGTTTGTTCAAATGAATGACCTTAACCTTCACTAAAGGTCACATGGGTCAAATAGGCTATAAACTTCAAACAACTTCTTTCAATAGCCAAGAGGCCCTGGGACTTGGTACTGGTTCTGTAACACGCTAGGGTGAAGGGCTACAAAGTTTGTTCAAATAAATGACATTGACCTTCATTTAAGGTCACATGGGTCAAATAGGCTATAATCTTCAAACATCTTCTTCTCAATAACCAAGTGGCCCAAGGACTTGATATTGGGCCTGTAGCATGCTGGAGTGAAGGGCTACAAAGTTTGTTCAAATGAATGACCTTGACCTTCACTAAAGGTCACATGGGTCAAATAGGCTATAATCTTCAAACAACTTTTTTCAATAGCCAAGAGGCCCAGGGACTTGGTAATGGGTCTGTAGCATGCTTTGGTGAAGGGATACCAAGTTTGTTCAAATGAATGACCTTGACCTTCACTAAAGGTCACATTGGTCAAATAGGCTATAACCTTCAAATGACTTCTTCTTAATAACCAAGAGGCCCAAGGACTTGATATTAGGCTTTTAGAATTCTGGGGTGAAGGGCTACCAAGTTTGTTCAAATGAATGACCTTGACCTACATTCAAGGTTACAGGGGTGAAATTGGCTTAAATCTGTAAACAATAATTTTGCGATAGCCAGGGCCTCCGAGACCTGATATTAGGCCAATAGAATGCTGGAATGAAGGACTAGAAAATTTATTAATATGAATAAACCTAGCTTACTATGATATTTGAATAAAGAAGTAATCAGCATAGTATCTGTAGAAATGACCTCAACCAACTTCAAAGTTGATGTAGTGCCAGGTGAGTGATACAGGCCCATTGGGCCTCTTGTGAGATAGATACCAGGGAAAACAAAATGACTGACTGCAGCCATCTTTGATTTTGACAGCCGAACTTGGTTATCCCTATTTCATTGGATTACTGGAAGGATATTTCTCAAACCTGATGTGTAGGTTCCCCTTGGTTGCTGATTATGCCCGTTCATTTTTTAGACTGATCTGTAAATAAGAATAGATGACAGGCAACCATCTTGGATTTTGGCAGCTGAAATTTGTTATCACTATTTCTCAGAAACCACTGATTGGGAATTTGTGCGAAGTCTTTTCGGCCCCACCCAGTGAACCTAGAAATCCCAGAAGTAGAGAGTCGTAATGTGGAAGTTTCTCTAGTATTCACAAAATACCACTGTACCAGAGATAGTATTAGCGCTGTGTTCCAATCACCCTGGAGCCAACAACAATTACATCCTTGGGAGTTTTTTTTTTTTTTTTTTTCTTTTTTCAAACCATTAGAACTTATTGCAGATAGATGAATGCATGTTTACCTGAAGAGTTTCCCTGTTAAGAGGAACTTTACTATATTTCACAAATAAATGCAATTATGAATATTTACAATCTCACGAACCTCCATGGAGATGGAGGTTCATTAGAGTTTTTTCCTTCAAACTTCTCTAATATCTTCACCAACTGGTGTTAATATTGAACAGAACACAACAACATGTTTAAATCATTTTTGTTTTCATTTTAATGTATCTCTGAAGCGCATCATTATACAGTGATAAGTATCAAAAATAGGTTTTTCGGGTTGTGATGTGTGAGAGATAATAAAGACAGGTTAAATAATATATATATATCGGACACTTTTAACTGACATTCTTAATTAGAATTTACACAAATTAGCAGGGCTAAAGTAGTGATTCATTCATGACTTCACAGTAAAATATTACATCCCCCCCCCCCCCTACTTTGTTAACTAACGTAAAATTCTGTATTTCTGATCCATTTTTTTATACAAAAGAGTGAACATTACAATTCGAGTGTTTTTCTATACTTGGTCCATACAAATTGATGGAGAGGTGAACAATTAAAAGTTAAATCAACAAGTTGAGATGTTAGAGAAAACACAATTATTATAAATAAACAATTGACAGTTACTAATAGATACTAAGATGTACATTTGTGGTATACCAGTACATACCAAAAGAGGACTGATACACTCAAACATTTTCATTGCTTCAGTTAGTAAATAAAGATGAGAATTTTCCTAGATCACAAAGTTCTTTCATATTCCATACACTTAATAACAGAATTCATTTAAAAACACTTGGTTTCTAAATTAGTATGGTTTTACATATTTACATTTGAGATCATTGTAAAAGGTATATTTCAGAACAAAATGAAATTCTTCTTCAACTTTTACTTCATTGCACAAAGTACACAATCTGTTATTTCTTTGTATGTTTCTATTTATACTGGAATTTTAAATTTAAACTATGATAAGACAATCTGAAAAGAGCAATTTTTTTTTCATAAATTGCTGGTAAAGGTTTACACAAATAACATTGTACTGAGAAATGATCAATAATAAGCTGGTATAAGAACCCTCTTGAATTATTACTTATATTTCCCAACATTTCCTGTACATGTATCTCATAAAATCTCTGTTTGATAACATCATATACAAATTTATCATAACCATTGAATTCTGTAAGTTCTGGGAGACATGTCATAACAATACAAAGTTTGGCCAAATTGACGGAGAGAGGGATAATAAGACTGAAGAATTAACTGATATTAAGTCTGAAATGCACTTTTCTAAATTTGTCGAACGTTGTATGCAACCCAGTTCTATTCCAACATATTACAATATGTGAATCTTGAATCCACATTTTTCTTTCAGCTGTACTGTTTTGTGATCAGTCTTAACACAATAAAATGTGCTTGATACTTATACAGGCATAGTTGCTTGGTATTCATACATATATTGTTGATACTGGTTAAATTATATAAATGTAAAGCAAAACAATCTCAGATTCAGACATAAAAATACAGCATGTTTACTTCACACATCAGTAATTACCTTCATTTAAATGGATTTTCTAAGCAAAAAAAAGGGGGGGGGGGGGGGGGGGGGGGGGGTAATCATTTTTTTGATAATTTATCAATCAAAACATCTTCAACAGAACAAACCTGTTTTATATCACAAGAGATTCCACATAGTTTAGATGTACACAAGACAAAACATGATGATCACTCTATATAATGTTGGTACAGTGTATTTAACTCTGTTGGGTTTAACATGGTTTAAGTATATACAGAATGCCTTCAATCAAGGATTTCATATTGGGGAGAGTAAGGTACACGAAAAATGTTCTGCAAAATACAAAGTTAACATGTAATGTCATTTTTGTTATCAATACCCCGATCATTTTGCATTAAAATCAGTGTATCAATCAGTAAATTGATTTAGGTCCACTAATTACATTGTAGGTTAATGAGCTGGAGACACTCAGTATAGGTATACATACTGTATTTATTATCAGATAAACCCTCTCACTTAGTGCAAAATCATGGTTCTGGAATTTGGGGAGGCCTTATTTGTAAATAACATTTTGGTTACTATTTTGAAACTGAAGGTTTCATAAAATTTAAGAAAGTGTTTATTTGTGAACAGGCTCTGGGCTTATTTGAAGATAAAAACAGTACTCTGCTCTACAACCATGAAATGATACAGTATGCAGTGGTTGTGGGGATACTTTTCAACTGAAAAAATTGTTCACAAAAATGAAGGGAATCAGTCAGGGCCCACATTTATTGGAATCGTGTATGGCCCACACATTTGGGAAACATATGGGACACAGAATCAAGCAGTGTCCATATTTATGGACATCATATTTTGATGACCACAACAAAAAAGGTTGTTACTGGAACATTGAGAAAATTATTTGCTCTTATGGTGTGAATAATATGGCATCTGTAAGAATATCTCATGATTAGAATTGATACACTTTGGCAAATGGACTTCTGTGCATAAAAATATTTCTGATTAAATATTATTTAAAACAACCAATAACACATGAAACAATGCATACAAAAGAAATCAGGGTATGTTTATCAATACAAAAAAAAACACAATATAAATGAAACAAACTTAATTTGGTGGAAATCTGACAATTATTTCATACAAGATGGCACTGGTGTGAGACAGGTGTGATTACTGTACACCTGTTGTATAATTGTATGCCTATATAAAACTTGCTATCTATATCATATATAGATTGAATTAATTTTCAATCATAAACATATGTGCTTTTACAGATAAAATTTGAGATTCAATATATTTTTTGTGTAATTACAATGCTTTCCTATACAATGTAGCTACATTGTAACAGCCAATTGACAATTCAGGACCAATGTACATGTAGATAAAAAAGCTTTGAACCATGTCTGGAATATTTATCATGACCAAATACATCTCTATACAGCTGTTTAGTGCCAATATATAAAGTGACACAAACATTCTAGCAACTCTGGTTTCCAGTGTACATACATGTATGTAAAATACCACAAAACATCAATTTTAGCACCTTGCTATCTCTCTGCACTAATTTGATATACAATTTTACCAATTAATGTTAATTATGTCGATAAACTATGTACTGAAGAATCTTTACTGTATTCAAGCAATCACAAATTCATATGGAACACATCACATATGTATCAAACATACCGTGTATTACACATATCATTGTTTCAAAATAATATAAACATGATTCACAAATTAATAGCACAAGTACCATCCTACACAAAACAAAGAATCACAGATAGTTCAATAATAACAGCATTTCTCTTTAAATAAATATAATTAATTGTACAAAAGCAAAAACAAATGCAGCTGTGACACATGTATTTCTAATCAATGGAAATGTACAATTTAATCTGGAATAGGTCTATAAAAATTCTATTGAAAAAAAAAAAGGGAAAAAAATCATTCAAATCTGGAATAGATTTACAATTTAAATGCATATAATGGTTTAGTGTGTCAACGTATTTGACACAAAATAAAGAACTCAATATTTTCAGCAATATATATAATATGTATATATACAACTGGACTTTATGTTTAACTCTGTAGGACTGTACAGGGTTCCATGGTTACTTGGGCTAAACTCTGTAGGACTACATGTATAGGGTTCCATGGTTACCCGGGCATATGACTGTACAGGGTTCCATGGTTACTTGGGCTAAACTCTGTAGGACTGTACAGGGTTCCATAGCATGGTTACTTGGGCCTAAACACTATAAAAAATCATTCTAGAAAGATGATTAAAAGATTGAGAATGCAATGACACTCTATATTTTCAATGAATATGACAGGCTATTTCTGAAGTGAAGATTCATAATTGATTATTTTCTATAGATTTTTATTTTTGTAACTCTAGTACCATACATATACTGTTCAATGCTTTTAGTTTTATAAACTAGGGTGCAATATGAACACTAGATACTATTCTGTATATTGTTTTTCCTATCTATACTTAGTCCTAGTAAGTCCAGCTCAACTAATCCAGGACACTCATGATCACTATCCATGCAGGTACTCGTGTCTTGGAATGATTTCCCACATTTTAAGTTCCAGATCTAGGAGTTTCCATTTCTTGTGAAAAATGTAAAAGGAGTCTGTTGTTTCATTTCTATTTTTATAAACCTCTACTAAAGTAAGATTAACGCTAGGGGACATGTATATATAAACCTAATAAGAAATGATTTCAGATCTGTTCAACCACAGTGTTGGAATTGAAGCTCTATCAATGGCATGTTCCATTTTGCAGTACATTCCACCAGTGAAGGCATTAATTATTCCAATACAAATTGATTTGTTAAGATCATTTCATCTTCGTTTAGCAATTTGAAGTATAGATGTTTGTACCCTACTACTCAGTCATTCTCCTACATGTAAACTAACATTGTTCTGGGTATTACTTCTTATAGTTTAATGGTTGAAATTACACCTTGAATATGAATGTAACGGTAGGTAGTCACAATTGTATGCATCAGTGACTCCTAACATCTCAAAAATGAACAGGTACGCAGAAAAATTTTTTTTTGTGTCAACTAAATGGTCGTAAAACTACAAAATGAAGCAACAAACAGAACATGTGTATGATATATATACAAGATTACTCATTTCTGGGACGACAAAATATTTCTTTGATAAATTAACGCATAAAATAGAGTTGAATTACGTGATAAATATACACTTCTGTTTGCTAAACTGGGCAAAATGAGGCAGATGTATCCACTCTCAGAAAGTTGGAAGAATTTGATGAGGTAACTAGGCTATATCCTTTTGTTGACTTTTCAACAAATAGTGACAAAGCTGGATTACATTTTATCTTGACTTTTTTTAACAACTGATGAAAATCAAGAGTGTTGCATTATACATATAAGGCAATTAAATGCCAACAATATCAACAATATATATAATTTTACTAGGAAAATATCACTTTTTGGAAACAAGAGGCCCAAGGGCCTCAACAGTCACCTGAGTTCTGATTTATTTATACACATCCATGAAGCTAATTTCTGTTATTCAAATATAAGCAAAAATATTATGCAAGGTGACCAAAAACAATAAAACTACCTCAATCCATATCTAGCATACAGATTCAAGACCCAAGAGCATTTGATTCTGGGCCCAAATAAGGATATTGTAAAAAAATTAAGTACATGTACACCTGACTACTTGAACCCGAGCCCCTGGAGTTGGTTACAGTAAAATATTCATAACAACCTACCACATTTTCTAGCTTATACAATTCCATTATATTATATTCTATTACGTACAGGAGTAGAGAAACTCTGATAAACAACCTTTGAACCCTTTAATTTAGAGAGAGTATTCCGGCATAATTGGATCTTATAATGATCATTTTAAAATTGTGAGGCCAGGGGAATATGTCTAGACCCTAATATATAGCCAGGGAATGATGTCTGGACCCTTATATGTAGACAGGGAATGGTGTCTAGACCCTAATATGTAGACAGGGGATGGTGTCTAGACTCTAATATGTAGACAGGGGATGGTGTCTAGACCCTAATATGTAGACAGGGAATGGTGTCTAGACCCTAATATGTAGACAGGGGATGATGTCTAGACATCTAATATGTAGACAGGGAATGGTGTCTAGACATCTAATATGTAGACAGGGAATGGTGTCTTGACCCTAATATGTAGACAGGGAATGATGTCTAGACATCTAATATGTAGACAGGGAATGGTGTCTAGACCCTAATATGTAGACAGGGAATGGTGTCTAGACCCTAATATGTAGCCAGGGGATATCTAGACCCTTCAAACAACAAAAAGAACCTTTAGTTACTGATTAAATAAAATCCAATAAGATTACTTTGGGCCCTGCTCTTGAGTCCCTGTGGTAGGGCTAGTCCAAATGTTCTATGTACCATATTGTCAATTAAGGGTCATATCTTAAAACAAGCTGGAATCATTCCAAGTTGAAATTAACAAAATGTATCTGAAGTATCATTTCCCAATATAAACCATAGTAAATAAATGTCAACCCTTTCCCAAGAGAAAAACCAAGGGGCATGAAATTTGCTATTTTGGTAAAGCACCATTAGACCCTTAGCGGAGCTTCCATCTATGAAAAGTATTTGATTCTACCATTACGAGGTTTTGAGAAGACATTTTTTTTAAATTTCATTAAATTCAATCAACCAATCATGGTCAAAATGTGATATCCCTATACTATTGTAAAGTTTACCCCCTACCTAGGGGGAAACATAAGACCCATTAATTATGTTAATTTCAGTCAATACAACCACTTTTAGCCCCACCCCTCAGACATCAGAGCGATGGGGACCATATAATTCACAATTTTAGATGAGAAAGAAAAAGTCAAAATGTTAAGATGATGCATGACGACGGACAAAAGGTGATTATAGTCAGTCAATTAAGTTGAGAATTATGTCTCACTCAAATGACCTAAAAAATCACATTTAGGTAATAGATTATGCAAAATCATCTTATAATTACATGTATGTACTAATTGGTATGTTCGATAGTGAAGGACAATGTATACAACACTGTACATATATCGAGGTAGGATGGTTCAACCTACCTCCAACCAAACATAATCAAAATAACTCTGAATGAGATGAACTTTCACCAATGGTTATAACATCAGTGTCGCTGGAGGATTCGCTCGTCTCGTGTTGAGGTCTGTCCACATCTGGATCAGTAAAGGATATGAGACTT
Organism: Pecten maximus; assembly: GCF_902652985.1. Classification (NCBI taxonomy): domain Eukaryota; kingdom Metazoa; phylum Mollusca; class Bivalvia; order Pectinida; family Pectinidae; genus Pecten; species Pecten maximus. The sequence continues at coordinate 31,361,323 of NC_047025.1, forward strand.
TCACCCTGACAGAGCAATGCGGACGAAGCACCCAACAGATCAGTATCACAGGATTTATCAGATTCATTATCGCTATCACGAGTGTTTCCGGTGATGACAGAAGACGGATCAACACTGTCACATGATGTTGTAGTTACATCACCGCTTCCCCTGCCAGTGGAGAGCGGGGAGTCTGGAGGATCTGTCTGTAGGAGATTTTGACACTCGCTACTATTATTTTCTTTCCCAGAATTCCTTGGACGCTGCCATCTTGCTGTTATGCCAATATTGTTTGAGAAACTGACATGTTCACCGTCTTGCTGATCGCTGTCATCTCCCGATTCGTCAGGTCCTTCTGTAGTATCACTACTGTTGTCGGGTATAAGTGCCAGTGTTGATGAATGTGAATCTGTGTTCCATGTCAAATTTGAACTATTTATAGTCTGTGAACTTTCACCTGTGCGTGCGTTTCCTCCTATCTGCTGATTGTTTGTTGTATCAGTTGGACAGCTATCATTTTGTTCACCAGACTGACCTGTAGTGTTGTATGATGCCATCTGCTGTTGGCGGGCTAAGCGAGCTGTTCGTCGACGATGACGACGTGAATGAGATCCTGAGGTTTCACTTTGGTTGCTTTGTTCAGCAAGCTCCTGTCGCACCTCATCATAAGGCCGTGATGTGAGCATGGCCTCATGATAAGGTGGAGGCGCCCTTCTCCTCATAAACTCTGTGTACATTCGTGTAAGTGGTGTCTCATGTCGTGGTCCGTGGAACTGCTGCATTCGGAGATTGTAAAGTTTACATGTACAGCCCATGGCCACGACCAACAGCAGAGCACAAATTAAAGAGCCAGCCACTGCAGCAATGGTTATCAGGTTTGTACTTCCTGAAACAGTCATGGAATTTATCTCCTATAGAAATGTGTCAACAGGAACACTATTAATAGGAACATGCATAGGTAAACCAGATGCTTTGCAGTAACTATATAGACAACCCACCAAGTATTTCTTAAGTAATTCAAAAGGTCTAATGGGCCTGTGCTAAGGCCTACTGGTACTCAGTGTTGCCCATCAGGTGTATAACAGGGTTCACTTTTTTGCATAAAAAGATATCAAAACAATGTTGTACCTTATCATATGATGTTCTCAAGAGTAAGTTTCATTACAAAATATGGCCCAAATATGTAACTAAATATGTTACACAATCTCTAACAAATAAAATTCAAGTTTTTTTGTTTTTTTGTTTTTTTTTACAAAGGAATACATACACTACTGGCTAATATACAACCTAAAATTGTACATGGATAATCTATGTCTTCATTGTTACTTACGTGGACAATCTATGTCTTCATTGTTACTTACTTTGACAATCTGTCTTCATTGTTACTTACTTGGACAATCTGTCTTCATTGTTATTTACTTGGACAATCTATGTCTTCATTGTTACTTACTTGGACAATCTATGTCTTCATTGTTACTTACTTGGACAATCTATGTCTTCATTGTTACTTACGTGGACAATCTGTCTTCATTGTTATTTACTTGGACAATCTATGTCTTCTTTGTTACTTACTTGGACAATCTGTCTTCATTGTTACTTACTTGGACAATCTATGTCTTCATTGTTACTTACTTGGACAATCTATGTCTTCTTTGTTACTTACTTGGACAATCTGTCTTCATTGTTACTTACTTGGACAATCTATGTCTTCATTGTTACTTACTTGGACAATCTGTCCAAATTGTTACTTACTTGGACAATCTATTTCATCACTGTTATCCCCACAGTCGTTGGTTTTATCACATTTCCATGTCTCATATATACATCGCTTATTATCACACAGAAAAGTTCCATTGTGGGAGCCACATAAAACAGGATCTGGAACAATACAAATTGTCGACCTTTCAATTTGTAAACAAAACTTTTCAATTTTTAATTGGCAGTTGCCAAACTTGCTGAAATTAACTCATCTTATATAAAATTAGCTCTTATAGATCTTACTGTGATAAAGAATGAAAAGATGATCTGTGGCCAATAGTCTTGGCCTTTGACGAACTAAACTAGAACTATCACAAGGATGACTATCTGATACCCTTCGCTCTCCAATTAAATTGCTCATTCTTCCCCAAACACTTAATAATCAAGATAAAATGGGGCAAAACTAGAAAGATGCTGTCTACAAACACAACAAGAGGCCTTGGGCCTTAACAGTTACATGAGTTTTGAAATATTTCAGTTAATTTATCCCTTTTTGGTTCTGCCCATCAGCCACTTGGGGTCAGTCAAGGCCAACATGCGCATACCATCAAAATGTCTCCTATGATAATAATGTTAACCAAGTTTCAATGAATTCTAATAGAAATCAAACAAATGATCGTCGAAAATGGGATTTCCCTGTATAAACTATAGTAAAGTTTACCCCTTCCCCAGGGGCAAATGTAAGAACCCATGGTCATGAAATTCACAATTTTATATACATGTAATTAGTAAATGAAAAGACCCTTCCAACATTGCAGAGTACTTGATTCTACCTTATTTGGGTCTTGAGAAGAAGTGCAGGTGCCCACTGTATGCTGACTACATCAGTGACATTGTGGAAAGATTGGATCAAAACTGTAGGAGTTGTCTTAGTCTTATTTCACACAATTTTGATGAAAACCTAGGAAGCTGTGCAGACAAAATCCTGTACACACTAGACAGATGGAAAGGTAGAGGTAAAAAACCAGAGACACCCCCTAATACTCCTTGGGGGTACTGTCCTGTAGGGCCTTGGGGATATCAGACTATACTATCTGTATGACCTTGGGGATATTACACTATACTATCTGTATGACCTTGGGGATATCACACTATACTATCTGTAAGACAGTCCTGTAGGGCCTTGGGGATATTACACTATACTATCTGTATGACCTTGGGGATATTACACTATACTATCTGTATGACCTTGGGGATATCACAGTTGACACTATACTATCTGTATGACCTTGGGGATATTACACTATACTATCTGTATGACCTTGGGGATATCACACAATACTATCTGTATGACCTTGGGGATATTGCACTATACTATCTGTATGACCTTGGGGATATCACACTATAATATCTGTATAACAGTCCTGTAGGGCCTTGGGGATATCACACTATACTATCTGTATGACCTTGGGGATATTGCACTATACTATCTGTATGACCTTGGGGATATCACACTATAATATCTGTATGACCTTGGGGATATCACACTATACTATCTGTATGACCTTGGGGATATTACACTATACTATCTGTATGACAGTCCTGTAGGGCCTCGGGGATATCACACTATAATATCTGTATGACCTTGGGGATATCACACTATACTATCTGTATGACCTTGGGGATATTACACTATACTATCTGTATAACAGTCCTGTAGGGCCTTGGGGATATTACACTATACTATCTGTATGACCTTGGGGATATCACAGTTGACACTATACTATCTGTATGACCTTGGGGATATTACACTATAATATCTGTATGACCTTGGGGATATCACACTATAATATCTGTATGACAATCCTGTAGGGCCTTGGGGATATCACACTATACTATCTGTATGACCTTGGGGATATCACACTATACTATCTGTATGACAATCCTGTAGGGCCTTGGGGATATCACACTATACTATCTGTATGACCTTGGGGATATCACACTATACTATCTGTATGACCTTGGGGATATCACACTATACTATCTGTATAACGGTCCTGTAGGGCCTTGGGGATATTACACTATACTATCTGTATGACCTTGGGGATATCACACTATACTATCTGTATGACCTTGGGGATATTACACTATACTATCTGTATGACCTTGGGGATATTACACTATACTATCTGTATGACCTTGGGGATATTACACTATACTATCTGTATGACAATCCTGTAGGGCCTTGGGAATATCACACTATACTATCTGTATGACCTTGGGGATATCACACTATACTATCTGTATGACCTTGGGGATATCACACTATACTATCTGTATGACCTTGGGGATATCACACTATACTATCTGTATGACAATCCTGTAGGGCCTTGGGGATATCACACTATACTATCTGTATGACCTTGGGGATATCACACTATACTATCTGTATGACCTTGGGGATATCACACTATACTATCTGTATGACCTTGGGGATATCACACTATACTATCTGTATAACAGTCCTGTAGGGCCTTGGGGATATCACACTATACTATCTGTATGACCTTGGGGATATTACACTATACTATCTGTATGACCTTGGGGATATTACACTATACTATCTGTATGACCTTGGGGATATTACACTATACTATCTGTATGACCTTGGGGATATCACACTATACTATCTGTATGACCTTGGGGATATTACACTATACTATCTGTATGACCTTGGGGATATCACACTTTAATATCTGTATAACAGTCCTGTAGGGCCTTGGGGATATCACACTATACTATCTGTATGACCTTGGGGATATCACACTATACTATCTGTATGACCTTGGGGATATCACACTATACTATCTGTATAACAGTCCTGTAGGGCCTTGGGGATATCACACTATACTATCTGTATGACCTTGGGGATATTACACTATACTATCTGTATGACCTGGGGGATATTACACTATACTATCTGTATGACCTTGGGGATATCAGACTATACTATCTGTATGACCTTGGGGATATTACACTATACTATCTGTATGACCTTGGGGATATCACACTATACTATCTGTATGACAGTCCTGTAGGGCCTTGGGGATATTACACTATACTATCTGTATGACCTTGGGGATATCACACTATACTATCTGTATGACAATCCTGTAGGGCCTTGGGGATATTACACTATACTATCTGTATGACCTTGGGGATATCACACTATACTATCTGTATAACCTTGGGGATATCACAGTTGACACTATACTATCTGTATGACCTTGGGGATATTACACTATACTATCTGTATGACCTTGGGGATATCACACTATACTATCTGTATAACCTTGGGGATATCACAGTTGACACTATACTATCTGTATGACCTTGGGGATATCACACTATACTATCTGTATGACCTTGGGGATATCACACTATACTATCTGTATAACAGTCCTGTAGGGCCTTGGGGATATCACACTATACTATCTGTATGACCTTGGGGATATTACACTATACTATCTGTATGACCTTGGGGATATCACACTATACTATCTGTATGACCTTGGGGATATTACACTATACTATCTGTATGACCTTGGGGATATCACACTATACTATCTGTATGACCTTGGGGATATCACACTATACTATCTGTATGACCTTGGGGATATCACACTATACTATCTGTATGACAGTCCTGTAGGGCCTTGGGGATATCACACTATACTATCTGTATGACCTTGGGGATATTACACTATACTATCTGTATGACAATCCTGTAGGGCCTTGGGGATATTACACTATACTATCTGTATGACCTTGGGGATATCACACTATACTATCTGTATGACCTTGGGGATATTACACTATACTATCTGTATAACAGTCCTGTAGGGCCTTGGGGATATTACACTATACTATCTGTACGACAATCCTGTAGGGCCTTGGGGATATTACACTATACTATCTGTATGACCTTGGGGATATCACACTATACTATCTGTATGACCTTGGGGATATTACACTATACTATCTGTATAACAGTCCTGTAGGGTCTTGGGGATATTACACTATACTATCTGTATAACATTCCTGTAGGGCCTTGGGGATATTACACTATACTATCTGTATGACCTTGGGGATATCACACTATACTATCTGTATGACCTTGGGGATATCACACTATACTATCTGTATGACAGTCCTGTAGGGCCTTGGGGATATCACACTATACTATCTGTATGACCTTGGGGATATTACACTATACTATCTGTATGACCTTGGGGATATCACACTATACTATCTGTATGACCTTGGGGATATTACACTATACTATCTGTATGACCTTGGGGATATTACACTATACTATCTGTATGACCTTGAGGATATCACACTATACTATCTGTATGACCTTGGGGATATTACACTATACTATCTGTATGACCTTGGGGATATCACACTATACTATCTGTATGACCTTGGGGATATTACACTATACTATCTGTATGACAGTCCTGTAGGACCTTGGGGATATCACACTATAATATCTGTATGACCTTGGGGATATCACACTATACTATCTGTATGACAATCCTGTAGGGCCTTGGGGATATCACACTATACTATCTGTATAACAGTCCTGTAGGGCCTTGGGGATATTACACTATACTATCTGTATGACCTTGGGGATATCACACTATACTATCTGTATGACCTTGGGGATATTACACTATACTATCTGTATGACCTTGGGGATATCACACTATACTATCTGTATGACCTTGGGGATATTACACTATACTATCTGTATGACCTTGGGGATATCACACTATACTATCTGTATGACCTTGGGGATATCACACTATACTATCTGTATGACCTTGGGGATATCACACTAGACTATCTGTATGACCTTGGGGATATCACACTATACTATCTGTATGACAGTCCTGTATGACCTTGGGGATATTACACTATACTATCTGTATGACAGTCCTGTAGGGCCTTGGGGATATTACACTATACTATCTGTATGACCTTGGGGATATTACACTATACTATCTGTATGACCTTGGGGATATCACACTATACTATCTGTATGACCTTGGGGATATCACACTAGACTATCTGTATGACCTTGGGGATATCACACTATACTATCTGTATGACAGTCCTGTATGACCTTGGGGATATTACACTATACTATCTGTATGACAGTCCTGTAGGGCCTTGGGGATATTACACTATACTATCTGTATGACCTTGGGGATATTACACTATACTATCTGTATGACCTTGGGGATATCACACTATACTATCTGTATGACCTTGGGGATATCACACTATACTATCTGTATGACCTTGGGGATATTACACTATACTATCTGTATGACCTTGGGGATATTACACTATACTATCTGTATGACCTTGGGGATATCACACTATACTATCTGTATGACAATCCTGCACAAGACTGTTATACTGTATATACTCACTACAGTTAAGTTCATCATCAAGCTCTGCACAGCGGGAGATACCGTTACACCTCTGCTTCTCCTCGTAACACTGGTGACTGCCTTTTAGACCACAACGAAAGTGATCCTTGTCACAAGCACCTGCAAAAAATGTCATATTTTGTCTCGTAACTACCGCATTATATTGAAATTATTTTGTGTAACTGCACATCTACCATTGATAGTGCATGTTATTATTAAATTTTTATAATATACATTTATATGATGCACTCTTTTCTCTTTTTTTTCTAGAAGAAATGATATATACAAAAAAAATTGTATTAGGTACATATCACCATGTCATGTTTTATTGCATGGTCATGTGATCATTTATAGCTGACATCATGTGAAAATTCCAAAAAGACATGACTACATATATTGTACATGTAAACACTTGTCATAGGATGACTGTAACAGAGACATTATACACAAGGAGGCTACAGAGGTTTAATTTTATATATGGTCCAAAACTGCTGTAATATTCTGAAATTAACATAATGACAAGTGCTTTCATTTGACAACTGACATTTGGTATAGCAATTTCATAACTTATAAGTCAATCACAAAATCTGAAAGGTGAAACATGTCAAATATGCATGGTCAGACGTCAAACCTGATTCTATTTGATTGGATTGATTTCTAAGTAAACTAGTTCTCATTTACACATCTTCTGGGTATTTTTTTATGTTTTAAAGGCAGAAGAGAGAGAGAGTTGCAGAAAATAATGCTGTATTTGTCAGAATGGAAATTATAATATATTTCCCACATTCTGTGTTGCTGTGTAGGAATTTTTAGTTTACATACCACATCCCTTCTCATCACCTCCATGAATGTGACAGTTCCACACCCCGTCACATCTTTTATCTATAGGATAACAGTCTTTCTCTAATGCCCCACAAGAAGACTGGTCTGGAAGGCACACACCTGTCAAAATCATTAAATCATATTAATAAGGAAACTGTACTGTCAAAACTTATGTTGTAGTATCCATAATATGATATATATGGTAGCATTAAATGTTCCGAAGTCTTCCTTCATATTAACCAGAATGCTGGGTATTCCATTCTTTTTATATATCACAATGGACAAGCTTAAGCGACTCGCTGATTTGCTTATATCAAATCTCATCTGCATGGGACACTGATAAAGGTAGTAAACGAAGCCATGAAGGAATGATTTTGATCAGAATGAAAATAATATGTGATACAAAACTTGAAAATGATACACAGTACAGAAAAGCTTTGTTTGAACTTTATCTCTTGATTATTGAAACAATTTTTTCTGAGAAATATTCGAAATCATAAAATACCACCACTTATAATTTATAAATAGTATCATGGAGTAGATTCACATACCTTTCTTCTGGAATGTAATGTTAAAACCACTTTCTGCCCGGACATTATTTGTTTGGAACTTGAGGGTAACATAATTAGTGGTGGACTCCAACAATGTAGGAACATCAGCCAATCCTCCGTAATATACACCGATGACCTTGCCTTTAAGGTGTGTCCCATCATACACTGTCAGGAAATCAGTCCCAGCCTCACTTTGGAGTTCAAAATTAACAAACCGCAATTGTACTTGCGCTGATGTGTCCTGAACATGTATTGTCCAGATACAACTGAGATTGTTAGGGTAGTCATGGGGAAAGTTTGGGGATACCACAAACCCTGTCTCACTGTCTATGTGACTGTTACACTTGAAAGAAGCTGAAAATAAAAAATCCTTCATATTCAGCAATTTGCCATTGATGTATTTGGTATCAAATACATGTACTGTATAGTTGTTTAAATTTCACAGGGCTAATATTTCACTGTTGTCCTAGTCAGACCTAGGTTACAGGTATTAGATTTCTGCAGTGAACACTAAATATTCACTGGATATTTATTTTCAAGCTGTATCTAATTACTGCAAATATAGCAAAATAAAATCACCCACAAATATACCAGCAATAACATGCTTCAAAAACAAATTTTTAGACATAAGGATTTTCCTAATAAGTTTTTTTTGACGACAGCATTATTATTGTGTATGATCATTCATGCATCACAAGGGTAATTTTACCTGCTGATATACTTCCACCAAGTAAAAGGCAAACAATCAACTTCCTGTCAACCAGTTAGGAGTGGGATAATGGGAAATAATGATAGTAAACCGTTAACGAAACTGACATATCAGCAAAAGCTCAGTAAGTCAGAATGACATTTCAAAGTCTTTCATTTATCAAAATGTTGTAACTTACGACACAGTTTGCTATCTTCATCCTCTCCATAAAGACAATCCTTTACCCCATCGCACCACTGCGCTTTTGGAATGCATCTGTTCCTACCCGTCTCCATGTCCTGACATAGCAGACTGCTGTTGGTACATGTATGTGTGGTTGCCATTGGGGGAATGGTTGATGTGGCTTCTACAGCAAAAATACAAAGGTACAATATAGAATTTTATTACAGAATTAGCCTGTTATCCAGTGAATTTGCTGGACCAGTGTATTATACCCTTGGAGTGTTCTCATTGGTTGTATCAGTCAGAAATTGATTGTGATGTCATTATATGGACAATGATGTGACAACATGAATTTAAAATGGCGCAACAAAATGGCTACCTCAGTTTAAATATTGTCCTCCAAATTTTTGTTTTAAAACAAGTCAAAATGAAAGCTTTTTGAGACGTGCCTTATGAAACTGATGACCTTATTTTAATTTTTATCTTTTAGCAATTCACTTTTCACTTACAGATCAGATATAGGAAGGCTTTTGAAAAACATGTACAATATAGCATGTAGTATATACAATCAGGTACAGCTCTGTGACAGACATGTCTATAAATAGGATCTAGCATGTATTCTTTTAATATCTCTTCTTATGAAGCAAATCATCACATAATTGTCCAGACTAGCAAGGTTCCACTGTACACATAAACAAACTCAATGTCCAGACTAGCAAGGCTCCACTGTACACATAAACAAACTCAATATCCTGACTAACAAGGTTCCACTGTAAACAAACAAACTCAATGTCCTGACTAACAAGGTTCCACTCTAAACAAGCAAACTCAATATACCGACTAACAAGGCTCCACTGTACACATAAACAAACTCAATATCCTGACTAACAAGGTTCCACTGTAAACAAACAAACTCAATATACCGACTAACAAGGTTCCACTGTAAACAAGCAAACTCAATGTCCTGACTAACAAGGTTCCACTGTAAACAAGCAAACTCAATGTCCTGACTAACAAGGTTCCACTGTAAACAAGCAAACTCAATATACCGACTAACAAGGATCCACTGTACACAAGCAAACTCAATGTCCTGACTAACAAGGATCCACTGTAAACAAACAAACTCAATATCCTGACTAACAAGGTTCCACTGTAAACAAACAAACTCAATGTCCTGACTAACAAGGTTCCACTGTAAACAAACAAACTCAATGTCCTGACTAACAAGGTTCCACTGTAAACAAGCAAACTCAATATACCGACTAGCAAGGATCCACTGTACACAAAAAATCTCAATATCCTGACTAACAAGGTTCCACTGTACACAAAAAAATCTCAATGTCCTGACTATCAAGATTCCACTGTACACAAACAACCACAATACTACCATAATGGTAGTGTACAAACAAACCAAAGTATCCAGACTAACAAACTTCTACTTTACACAAAAGCTGATATTGTCCAGAATAGCAAGGTTCAACTTTACATAAAAGCTGATATTGTCCAAACTAACAAAGTTCCACTTTCAACACAATCAAATATTGCCCAGAATAACAAAGTTCCACTTTCAACACAATCAAATATTGCCCAGACTAACAAGGTTCCACTTTCAACACAATCAAATATTGCCCAGACTAACAAGGTTCCACTTTCAACACAATCAAATATTGCCCAGACTAACAAAGTTCCACTTTCAACACAATCAAATATTGCCCAGACTAACAAGGTTCCACTTTCAACACAATCAAATATTGCCCAGACTAACAAGGTTCCACTTTCAACACAATCAAATATTGCCCAGACTAACAAGGTTCCACTTTGAACACAATCAAATATTGCCCAGACTAACAAGGTTCCACTTTCAACACAATCAAATATTGCCCAGACTAACAAGGTTCCACTTTCAACACAAACAAATATTTTCCAGACTAACGAGGTTCTATTTGCACACAAACTGATAGTGTCCAGACTAACGAGGTTCCACTGTGCACACAAACAAATATTGTCCAGACTGAAAAGGTTCCACTGTACACACAAACTGATATTGTCCAGACTGACAGGATTCTAACTAGTGAACACACAAACTAAAATATCCAGACAAGGTTCCACTTGAAACAGAAATTGTCCAAACTAACTATCTTCTAACTAGTGAACAAAAAACTGTCTGCAGTCTAGCAAGGTTCCACTTTAAACACAAACATATATTGTCAAGAATATGTATGTTCTAACTAGTGAACAAACAAACCAAAGTATCCAGACAAGGTTCCAGCGGTACTCTATATGGAGAGAACAGAATACCTACCATGAGGACAGTTATATCTACCACGAAGACAGTTATACCTACCATGAGGACAATCATACCTACCGTGAGGACAGTTATACCTACCATGAGGACAGTTATATCTACCATGAGGACAGTTATATCTACCATGAGGACAGTTATATCTACCATGAGGACAGTTATACCTACCATGAGGACAGTTATATCTACCATGAGGACAGTTATATCTACCATGAGGACAGTTATATCTACCATGAGGACAGTTATACCTACCATGAGGACAGTTATATCTACCATGAGGACAGTTATACCTACCATGAGGACAGTTATATCTACCATGAGGACAGTTATACCTACCATGAGGACAGTTATATCTACCATGAGGACAGTTATACCTACCATGAGGACAGTTATATCTACCATGAGGACAGTTATATCTACCACGAAGACAGTTATACCTACCATGAGGACAGTTATACCTACCATGAGGACAGTTATACCTACCACGAAGACAGTTATACCTACCATGAGGACAGTTATACCTACCACGAAGACAGTTATACCTACCGTGAGGACAGTTATACCTACCATGAGGACAGTTATACCTACCATAAGGACAGTTATACCTACCATGAGGACAGTTATACCTACCATGAGGACAGTTATACCTACCATGAGGACAGTTATACCTACCACGAAGACAGTTATACCTACCATGAGGACAGTTATACCTACCATGAGGACAGTTATACCTACCATGAGGACAGTTATACCTACCATGAGGACAGTTATACCTACCATGAGGACAGTTATATCTACCATGAGGACAGTTATACCTACCATGAGGACAGTTATACCTACCACTGAGGACAGTTATACCTACCATGAGGACAGTTAGTTTCATCACTGTTATCCTCACACTCGGTAAGACCGTTACACTTCCATTCTTTGTATATACACTTTCCACTGCGACAGCGGAACCTGTCTTGTGTGCATTTCCTCGTTATTAATGGACCTGGAATGAACAAACAGTGACAACTAAAAACAGTAATTGAAACTAAATGTTAATTGGGCCATAATACATGGTATTGCACCTGAATACGGCAACTTGCTCAAGTGAAATCCTATGTGTGCGGAACATGTGTGGCGCGACAAAGATAAATCCATGTAACTGCTGATAAATAGATATACAATTTGAAGGAATTAAACATCAAATTTACTATTTATTTCCTTGATTATTTGTTCAATATTTACTTATTAAATGCTTTTTATATATAAGTATTTAGTCATAACCCTGCTGTCAAAGGAAACAACAATTACAAATCTGAAATCACATTCATGACATCCATGCACCTGATCGGCAAAGGGTTATTCCTGCTTATATATATATATAGTGCGCAGTGAATTTGTCCACTTGTGAATTTTAGAAAAAGTGTGCACTATTCACGAATATTTATGGTATATACTGACATTTTCCTCGTTTTTAACAAACAAAAACCTATCAATTTATTTGAAAATCAGACTTACCCATGATGTACATCAGTTCAAAGCCAGCCCCTGTTGTCATGTAGTCCGAGTTGAAATGAATTCTGACATGTTTTGTCTTGGAAATGTAAACCCTGGGGATGTTGCTTATTTCACCACATACTTTGATCTTTGGGTCAGGACCAATCTCCAGGAAGTCACGGTCACAGGATCCCAGAATACCAGTCTCAACATCAAATGCTTTAAAACTGGAAATCAAAGCAACAAAAAGTGACCGCATGAGTGGTATATAACTGACAGGGAAGAAACTGTTGTCATTGTGTCATAAATATTGATACTGTATGTATTACCTTAGATAGATACAGAATCTATAACAGTTTTCAAAAAAGTCATATACTAATAGGAGCATTTTTAATTTGACTTAATGCAAATTTATTTGAGATTTAAGTATTAGATTCTAAGCATTATTATATATGATGTACCAATGTGTATTTCAATGCCTCCTCTATAGTTCTGTGCAACTGGGAATCTTGGATGGGATTACATTTGATAAATGTTAATGTAAGTATATAAATGACCTGAAAATCTCTGAGGGTTCACATGAATGATGGTGCAAATGAACAGAGATTTTCTAATAAAGGAAGGTAATTCAGGGGAAAAAGAGCTAAAAAAAAAAAGGAAAAGACAACTGGAGGAGGGGGAAAGGTGTTGGGAAAGAGTTTGAGAGTTGGGAAGGACAGGGTTGGATGTTTAGGGCGATGCATTTACTTAAACAACACTGGGGTCATCAGGGAAACGTACATGGTAACGTTACAGGACTGAGCCTTATTCTGATTATGAAGCAGTGTTCCAGCTAGGTCGGGTTAGCAGGGCGCGACGCCCTGCCCCTAATTCAAAGTTAGAAATGCGCCCCGCCCCTTTTCCTGAAGTACTGCCCTTTTTCTAAGTGTCATTGATGCTCATTTTGCCTCGTATATTCTATATCCGATTTGCTGAAGCCATGCAATATACAGTCAGTCACTAATTGGCCTCCTGTGACACTAGTCCCCTTACCTGTGGACCCTTATCCACGGGGGTCGATCCACGGTACTGACGCTGCCCGAGGCAGATCGGTCAGCTGGGGATCGAGCTGGTGTTTTAATAGATTCATTTAACCGTGACGAGTCGATAGGATCGGTTGGTAATCCAATTAAATCATAATCACGAAGGTTTTTTGAAGATGGACACAGTAATGATAATGGATGGAAATTAAATGTTGTTTTACTTATGTAAACAACTTTTGACAAGACCGAAAAGAGCCGCACGTTTGTCGTAAAGTTATCCCATGAGCACGTGTGCATATATTGGCGATCGATCTATATATATCTTTAAAATTTTCTTCACATGACAACACAAAATCCTTCTGGTTTTTACCAAGCAACTTTTAAGTAGATATCTAAATGATCATGAGATCACTTTCCAGTGATTTTCCAGTTATCCAAATTAGCTTTCGGTTGATTTTTTTGATGAAGTTTGGCGGGACGCCGGAAATGGTTCGTTGTAAATGCAGATGTCGCAAATTCCTTGTTGGATTGACGGATTTCTATACAAAATGTTTATTTTTCATAAATAATTAAAGGACATGTAAAAATATCTGCTTATGTGAATAATGGTTGCAAAAGTTTAGTTTATATTGTGTTATTTTCGTATCTGAAATGCCCACTCAGCATTAACTGCGGGTCATGTGATAGCCAAGTGATTACATTTCTGCAACACGCGGGACTGTTTGTTTACGAGAGCAACGGAACAAATGTTTGATCAGAAACTTGCGAATCATGATCGGCCCCAATTTGCTTACCATTTCTTATAATTAATTCAAGAAAATGTGAACTTGCTATAATTTCCTGATTTTAGTTTACCGTTATTTCTAAAGTGAAAGTAGAAATTTACCGCCGCTTACAAGATACATCATAGTTATATTCAGATAGATATTCTATTAAATAATAGAATTTCTTTTAATTAATCATTTTTTTCTCGTATATGCTTTACCAACTTTTCTCTTTTGCTCCATCATATTTTCACCTACAGTTAGTCGTCTTACAATCACAACGGACAGACCAGAGACCTATATTAATTAGTTAGTATATAGCTAGGTCTCTGGTCAGACTAGCTTCTGGTTGAAAATATCGCTCTATTGACTATAACTGATAGTAACATTTTGATTGAACGTAATTATCATATATGGATTCTCTCAATACACCCTTAAATTGAAATAATGCTAATATCATTTTATTTTTGAATTACTCTAGGTCATAACTTTTACCATCCAAATTTAAAACAATATTTGAAGA
Source organism: Pecten maximus (assembly GCF_902652985.1). Classification (NCBI taxonomy): domain Eukaryota; kingdom Metazoa; phylum Mollusca; class Bivalvia; order Pectinida; family Pectinidae; genus Pecten; species Pecten maximus. The sequence continues at coordinate 31,376,844 of NC_047025.1, forward strand.
ATAAAGAGAAGAAAGAAGATATCCTTTTTACACACAAACGAAATAATAATAAAAAAAATCAACAGATTTCTATTTGTCTCCTATGAATTAGGTCACATGTAATGCATGGATGTACTTGAATTGTCCTGTAAAATAAGGTAGAAGATAGATAGGCCCGGAAAAATGTCGCACACAAAAATGCCCCTTTTTTAGGCAGCGCCCTGCCCTTTTCAAATCCTAGCTGGAACACTGTGAAGGAATATATACAAACCTGATGGTGATGACATCATTGGTGTTTCCAGTGATGAACCAGTCCTTACAGAGGTTGGTGGGGTATGGGGATGGATAGTCAGGACTGGTGATAGTGCCGTGGTCCTTGTTGTATTCCTCACTCTTACAGATGTCTGTAAATCACAATAATACCATAATGTTTCAGTTTTTTATATCATTTTAACTTATTTTGCCTTTAGTTTAATCCAAAACTTGGTTTGCTATATATGTGTATTATTAAATAGACTCCATTTTGTATCAATCACGTTAAAGGATGAATGCTATATTCCTTCTAGATCATGAGTTCGAGGCTCAGTCAGGGCATGAGTGTACCGACAGTAACCCAGTAAGTCTTTCAGGTATTTGACGCCTATGACTCGAAAAGTGTGTTGATATAAGCTTAGGTCATTTATATGAGAATATATATATACCAGGTATAATTTTAAAAATTTCAAACCAAAATATCATGACCTGGAATCTTTCAACACTTAAAAAAAGAAAATGCCAAGGAATTTTATTTGGGCACCATATGCATACAGCTACAGTAGAACAGTGAAAAATCATATAACAATGGTGATAACAAATGCTCAAAAGTGAATCAAACTATGATCACCAACATGACAATACCTGGCTTTACCTCCTGAGCATGTTCCGACAGCTGAGTGACATGAGCCACACTAACCCTCTATTTTACATAATTTTACTACGGTAGTTATACCTCTTCTGTTATATTGTTCAGTGTTTGTTCTGTCTTGATTGTGTCTAATAATACATTATATAGGTCTCTGATGAAATGAATGTCTCCATATATATGAGAGATTAAACATTTTATCAATAATATAACTTTTAAGTCTATAATAGTAATGTCAGAAACACAATATTAATAATGACTATTGATCACCATCAAAATCTTACATACATACTGTATACCTGGTATTTTTCGCCCCAGGTTATTTTCGACCTTGAGCAACACAAAAGATATTCGCCTGTTTTAATTTCGCCCTAAACTACTTTTTAAGAAATGTCTTTTCCTTGTTTATAATCAGAAAATTCTGTTCAGAATTCTCTCACAACACTCTGGATTTATCTAATTCCCCCATTTTCTTTTCTTTGCATATCCCGCTGAGGTGTGAAATGTAATCAGGTGTGAAATAAACAATCTTTACCTGTGTTTTTCCAGATTTGTTTAGATTATCATATAACTACTTTAAAGATCAGTTCTTGTAGAAAAATATTCTTGTGTGTGTCTGTTTCAGGTTTAGTTAATAGAAATATTTTTTGTTTATCATACCCGGAATGGCGAATGCACAGGTCAATGTTAACTTCATCAACAACATATATTGTCATAATTAATAGTTAACATCTAAAACTGGTGCTTTCGAATTTAGAAAACAATTTCTAATTTAATTATTTTTTATTTGTATATTTAATCTGATATTGTCATTATCAATAGCAAAATTTATAGTTAGGCATAGTGCTTTGAAAATTTGATTTTTTATTTATCATAATTATATAAGTTATACAGTATATATTTATTGATATAATATTTTCATTTCATTACTACTAGTAAAATATTCTATATGATAGTGCTTTGAATTTAGAAAACTATATCTGATTCATATACCTGAGCTGACCCTATTTTTTTGGGGTCTTCCCCGAACACCAACTCTGGTGAGGGTGGGGTGTTTACATAGGGGTTAAGGTGTGTTGATAGGGAGTTATAGTCTGTTACAGAAATATCCTCAATGTAAGAACACAGGTAAATCAGAACACATGTAAATCAGAACACAGGTAAATCAACTTAGCTGATCAGAAAAGCATTCACTGTTAATGATTGCCAAACTGTTTCAAAAAATAGTGTATAAAACTGAAGCACGCTTTGGAAAATCATCATATTTTGCTTCGATATTTGAATTATCAACATCTTGGCATACATATGTATTTACTGAATCTTGAATTGTAAATCAATTGTATCGTTGGATTTTAATTTTATTAAATTTAGCGTCTTATTGATTTAATTTGTGCTTGTTTTCAGATTTAATGTAAATATTTAGAAAAAAATGTGATTGTTTAATTTACATTCTTTTATATTATTTCAGCAAATTCAACCTTGTATCATTTTTCATTTATGATGCAAATATTATATATATCTGATTATCAACATATAAATTAGCATTTAAATTGGCATAATTACGGAATCTTAAATTCATACTTTTTACTGGAAAGCAATATTAACCCTAACTATTATATAACACAATATAGATCAGTTAGGCCTACTGCAAAACTATTGTAATATTTTTGTAAAGTTGTATCTGTTCCAGGTTTGATCAGTACAAAAGTTTTCTTCAACTCGCTATAATGCCTTTTTCCAGATTTGATAAGATTACCATATACATGTAATTACATTATAGATCAGCTCTTGTAGAGCAATATTCATGTGTGTATTTGTTTCAGGTTTAGTTAGTAGAAATATTTTTAGCGAACGCACAAGTCAACGTTAATTTCATCATTAACAGATATTGCCATTATTAATAGTAGCATCTATAATTAGAGCTTTGAATTTAGAAAACAATTTTATTTATTTTCTATTTATATATCTTAATATGATATTGTCATTATCAATAGTAAAATTTATAGTTAGGCATAGTGCTTTGAAAATTTGATTTTTTATTTATCATAATTATATAAGTTATACAGTATATATTTATTGATATAATATTTTCATTTCATTACTACTAGTAAAATATTCTATATGATAGTGCTTTGAATTTAGAAAACTATATCTGATTCATGTACCTGAGCTGACCCTATTTTTTTTACCTGAGTTGGTATTTCATATTGAAACAGACTATAACTAAACTTCAAAGAACTCCCTACATAAACACCTTCCTTTGTCTTTACCAGAGTTGGTGTTCGGGAAATGAGCCATTCAGATTTACTTTTAGCCTATTTTGATTCAAATAGTATCAGGTATGCATGGTCGATTTTAAGCAAACATGATGAGTGGTAAGTTCACCATACCGTGACTAATTACTGACCAGTGCTTTCTCTGGTCCATTTGACATCGATGGAAGCCACAAGCAACGATGAACTCATAAAATCAGTCTTCACAATGGCAAGAATTTGATGCTATTTTGGTTGCATCATTTAAAAAAATGATTTTAAAAGTTAGTTATATAATTAGTATTTATAGGGTTTTTTTTTTAAATCAAATATACTAAACCTAGTACACTGTCTTAGCCCATATTCTCGATTTAACTCAATGTAATATTGCAAATTTACAAGGCCTAGATTTAGATCTAGATTTTATTTCATATGCATATATATAGATTGGAATAAAACAATAAATAATTTTTAAATTTAGTGTAAATATATAACACGTGTTGCTTGTATAGAATAAAACACACTTGAAAAGTATGAGGGTATGTTTAGGATCCGACTACAATTAGCCTATGTACAGTAACTTGTAAATCCTGCAATTGAGCTTGAAATTTTTGCTGTCATCTAAATTCGCCCTATCATCAAAGGGCGAAAATTAAACGTGGGCGAAAATTACAAAGTATACAAGTTTATACATACCTGTTGACTGGGACCTGACACACGAACCCAGCAGATTGATAAGGTACAATACACTTACAGCTGAAATGAAATCATGATCAGTGGTAATTAATTATGAACTTGTATCATATATCTGATATATAAACATAAGCAGATCCTATATTCAACTTTTTTATATTGACAGTAAAACAAGAAGCATTAATTACACTAGGTATGCTGTAGTTCAGAAAACATATGAACAAATATGGACATATGAACAAGTATAGATAGAGGTCATTTTGTTCTTTCGCATTAAGATGAATTAATAAGATAATCACTTACATATCCGATATGTCTGTAACAAGGTAGGCCTATTTATGTAAACAAAACAGCTGACATTAAAAATAGATAAAAAAAAAAAACCGTCATAATCTTACTTGACAATCCAAAGTTAATCATCGTTAATTTATATCTGGTGTCTCGTCATCAACACATCATCTCTAGCGAATACATCCTTACACTTCCTTCACACACACTTGTACTAATTAAGCATCGCGTTTTGTTATTGTTTATGACAATGTTTGACAGCAGGTGCTTGGTTTTCAATCTGTCGACAAATTCGAGACCATGGTTGTTCAGCCTGACAGTTTACAGGACTACTGATGTTTCCATTTAGGTAAATCTTAATGTCTCGTCTTAACAGCTAACCGACGACAGCACGTGATCTAGATCCTTTTCTAGAAGGACTTGCAGGGCTGGTGTGTCCTCCATGGTGAACTTCCGCGTTGAACGTCCAAGTTCCGGGGTGTCTAAAATGGTATCGGAAAACGGTGTCCGGAATCTTATCACTCATTGCTCCTGACATGAAAATGTTACAGTACAGTCAGTAGCAGAGACAATATAAGTAATCTTTCGAGTTATCTTTCGAAACTGACTTGTTTTACTACATACTTAATAATTAATACATTAATACGGTGATGTTTTTGCTGTACTGTAGGGATTGAGTTACACGTTATAGCTCTATTCAGATATATATTGATGTTCAAACGCTTCATAGCAACAAATATATAGAAGATACATCAATTTCATTTTGACAAATAAAGTACATATGGAGGGTTTTCGATCATTGGACAGTCAGATCTGAAATAGAAATATAACATATAATACATGTATTACAAAAAAAAAATGTGGTTGACTTTTACTGTGCTCGGCTAATTTAATTATATTCAAAATGCTTAATTGACAGTGATTTAATTTATACCATTTGACGGGTGATTGGTCTCATCAGCTGTTTATCAAAAAGCGAATTTCATCCTTACATCTGAAGTAACTCTGTTCACAGTCCTCCAATGAATCACAGTTTCATAAAAAAATCTTTGTTGCTATCGTCATTGATACTCTTATATGTATGTGTTTTAGGAGTGAGCGGACTGTCACTATCACATTTTGTAGTTGGTTTAGTTTCGAAAGATAACATTGATTCTGCTAACTGTATAACCTTCAATATAGTTTCTCAGGCTTGTCTCAACGAAGGCATACATTTTGTATATATTTCTCTCGGTATCATTCTTTAAAATAAATGCCCTGCATATCTGCCCCCCCCTCCCAAAAATGAATAAATAAATAAATAAATAAATGCCGAACAGTGTTTAATAGGCATTTATTTCTGTACGTCGTCTTTAAAAATGCTACGCAGTTTTACATTTTAAAAAACGCTGGGCAGTTTTACATTAAGTTATGTAAGTTTCACATAAGGCTCTGCCAGCCCATATCGGCCATCGTAGAAAAGGGCATTGGACACATATTTCATTAACTAGTTTTAACCATAGCATTTGCCATTTCAACAGAAATATATAACTAGGCTTGTGAATTTAGCAAAATTGTGGTTCGATTTTCAGCGGGCAAAAAAAAAAATAAAAAAAAAATCAAATAGTATTTTAATTCTAATCAATTATCGCAATGCACATTCCTGATACCCAGTCGTCTTAATATGATAAATACTGCTTTGTAACATCACAATACGTGTATATTATTACATTATTATATTATTATCATCTCGTATATCATATCATGTGTAACGAACCCCTTTGGTTAATGGAAGAGAATACGTATAATTAAAGTCTCACATGGAGTGTTAGCACAATTCGTAGATCTCTCTCAGTACAGTTTTGCTAAAAAGATATTTTTCTTTCTCCTAAATGGAATTTCTTTCCCCTTTTTCGACTTTTGGCATGCAACGTTTAGATATGATGTCGAAATGGTCATATACTATCTAATTATCCTCTTTCAAGTGTATACATCAGTATATAGACCACGGACTTATATCTAAGTCTTTGATTAAAATCCACTGTTGAGGTAATAACTTTGCATTTATATATATATTATTTATATATTTAATGTCATACTCGTTAATTTAACAGAATACATCCACTAATCAGCTTTTTTACCAATTTTATAAAAGTCTCAACATAATTTATGTGGGAGTTACCTCCCCTGTCTGGCCCTGGATACAGATAAACAACGTGTATGTGCACGCACGCATCTTCAGGAGGTCAATTACTATCACTGGATGGACATTGAGTAAATGTTAGGGCTACCTCAACGTGTTTGACAATGGTAAGTACGTCATTGCATGTATGTTATCTTTTAGCCATTACAGTATAATTATATTAGAAATCTAGTAGAACAGTGTATCGATATGCATGTACAATATGTACCACTGAGGAGCGACCCCGCCCCCTTTCTGCAGGTACGTGTACATGCTGCATCGAGAACACAAAAGTTGATCTAGGTATCACACACGCAAGTGGTTCCAGTCCTCATATGTGATACTATACAGAGTCTAGTGCTGACGTATATTTGCATGCACGTGAACTACCTATTACATATATATAATATGACAAATGTGCGCATCGACGAATGTATGATTTATGTTAATGATAGTGTATACGAATCGATACTGTCATTGAAGCGATTTTGGTGTATTTTCCATTTAATGCTATGTGAAAAATAGCCAATTTTAGTCTCATAAGTGATGTCATGCTAGCCCAATTAAATTTCCCCAGGTCAAGCATGATCGAGCTATAGGTAGCTGTCAATTACAGTAGTTTGGCCGGTATTGGGGCCAGAGGAAACCCGGGCTAAGAATTACGTGTCTTTTGAATTCAACAGATTACCGGGGTCAGACTAGAATTCTCCGTTAGACCTATGTCACAGACTTGTTTGTACAAGATATCATAGTTGTATTGGTGTAATCGCTATATATATAGAGCAAAATTCCTGGTAACAATATATCTTGGTTAAGTGTAATTGATATTTACTTGTTTAAATATGAACGCAAATTAAGAAATGCAATCCATGTATTGATAAAAAAAAAACATATCGCGTTAATTGCATATAAAAAGTATGTATCATACATGGTCACATTTGTTTTACATGTGTCAATTATAGCTCTATATGCTTTCAAAATCCTAAGTAACAAAGATAACTACATGACAAATCGAGACCAATGCCCGTAATAAAGCGACAGCGAAAGTTTGAAATATTATTTAAATACCAGCTGATAAGTCCACGCTACAGGCATGTACTTTAGCACTGTCTTGCGTCTTGAATGGAACAATGTAATATATGTAGCTAATCTTTTTAAATGATATTAAAGCTACTTGTCTCCCGGTGTATCTATTACACAGGGAGTTAGCACATTTTCCCAACTGTATATACTGAGAACAGTAACTGGGGACGGGCATCAATTGCCGAGTCTCTGATATATATATCTGAGATTTCAAGTCAGTTAAAAACTTGTCAATGATTTGACATCATCCCTGATAACTGTATCATAAGCTTGTGACCTCTGTACCGGTATACTTTGTGTCATGCGACATATTCAATAAATATGTCAATCGATACCACCTACCATACATTAAAGACTCGACGCTCTACAAGCACATAATTTGGAGATTTATTTAATTAATTTTAATTTAATTTCGTCTTCATTATAAAACCATGCATTCAATTGCAAGCGTAGATATACTTTCCTCGCTAATATCTATAAACACGATTCATCACATCCAGAGTATGAACACATCTTTTTAACTTTCTCTGCTTTAGCTTGTTACCAAATCCTCTTGTATACTTTTGATTTATTGTATTGTATTACTTATTCTCTAATAAATATTGTTTAAACTAACTTTCTCTGTCATGCTGATCGTCGATTTCCTTCATTTCGACTATTTCGAGTTGTCATGTTTGCGTGGACGACACGCGACAAACATAACGTTACCCGACAAAATCGACATTAAAATACTGTCACGTGATTGGGTTTTGCTTTGTCGCGTTAATTTTCCGCGTTGTGGCCAACGCGAAATGGCCGTAATACCGGACACTTCAATAGATACTGATCAATTGCCATTTTTGTATTATTTTTAGTTTGATTTCTGTGTTTTATAGGAGAAGCCGTCCGGAGATTCCACACACGTGGCGGATATACTAGAAGGACTATGTCGATTATGGAAAGAACATCGCCACACTGACGTCACATTGGGTGATGGCAAAACATCCTCTCAAGCTCACAGGATTTTGGTGGACGCATTTATGCCACAAGTAGGCATGACATGCAGAACAAAATCCGTCATCAAACTTTCTGAACTTCCAAAGCCCATAGATGTAATTCTCGCTTGGCTCTATACCTTACCGGAAATGACATCAGATATACTAAAACTTGATATGAAGCCAGTGGCGTCTGCTCTTAAAATCAATTTTATTCTTAACTATAAACCAAAAGTGGTCAAAGGTAAAATCACGACGTATATCCAGCTAAGGAAATCCTGGATGGCGGAGTTTTCTACAAAACTACGACAGTGCTACAAAGATGGTACATTTAGTGACGTCATTCTTAAGGTTGAAGGTCAAACATTTCGGTGCCATAAAGCCATTCTCGCCTCTGTTTCCCCTTTTTTCGATACAATGTTTCTTTCGGGAATGCGTGAAACAGACGCTGATGAGATTGATTTGCATGGTATAAAGAAGTCGGACTTCGTTAAAATTCTGAACGCTATATATCTTGGAGAAGAATGCGTTACCGTGACAAATGTCGAAAGTCTTATTTCAATGTGCTCCTATTTTCAACTGAGCAGACTACAGAGGCAATGTGAGAGGTTCCTGACCAGTAACGTTGATCCAGATAATATCCTCGGTGTGTTGAGACTGGCTGAACTAAATTCTATTGACTCTTTACGTAAGAAAGCTCTGTCTTATATCGTTCACAACTTCCACGAAGTTGTCAGGAGCAAAGAATATTCGACACTGTCGAGAGATCAGCTACTGGACTTCATTAAAAACGACAATCTAGATGTGGTAGACGAAACGGAAGTATTCGAAGCCGTTCTAAAGTGGTTTTCATCAAACAATCGACCAGACGAAGATCTTGAAATTCTTTTTCAAGGCCTAAGTCTCCCGGATGTTAGACAGTCAGCCATCAAGACCGCAATAACTAATGAGAAACTTCCACGAGATTCATGCAATCTCCTGAAAACGCTCGTCGACAAAGTTAACACCGGAACTGTGAGAATACGCAATGAGCAGGTGTTACTGGTGGTCAGAGCTAGTGGCCAGGAGGGTGGTGTACACGTGACATGTTTCAGTTTCAAAACCAAGCAGTGGTTCAAGCTGGCCTCGATATCAAATTATGATCCTGGTAGTGCTTTTGCCGCGTGTTCACTTGGGCAATTTATATATCTGACTGGGGGTTCAGGGAATCCGTGCGTATTTTTCGAATATAGCATTGCAGCAAATAAGTGGACATCTTTGCCAAAATTCAGAGAAGCTAGGTCGGAGCACGTCGCTGTTGCTATTAGCGATTTCGTGTATATTCTAGGAGGAAGGAACCAGGTGCATAGTGTCATATCCGGCATAGAAAGATATAACCTTGGAACAAGGTCGTGGCGCCACTTCGGTGTTTTGGCGTTGCCGGTGTCGGACGCATCTGCTGCAGTGGTAGGTTCCAACATATTGGTGTGCGGTGGATCACTCTCATTTGGTGAATATACAGACGCCGTTCAATGCTTTGACACGGAAAAACAAACATGTTCTGTGATAGCTAATCTCCCAATGCAATGTAGCTTTACCGACATAGCGTTGCATGAACACATTCTATATATAGTAAGTCCTCGAGGTCACGTGATGGAATACGAGTACGACAGGGACCCCGTATTACTAGGAAAAGCTCACGCCTCCTCGTTCATGGACTTTTCGTGTGTCTGTTTTCGAGGTATGTTGTACATCATCGGCGGTACATCCAACAAGACGGAGTCAGCAGAAATGAAGGCATTTGAGTTACGCAACAAAAAACAAGACGCTCGCAAAAATGTGAATTTGCCATGGAAACGACTTTCAAATCAATACTATAGTATAATTGGAGGAATCAGTAGAAAATATCTTAGTGAAGAAATAAAGGCCGTTTAAATGTAGTTAGGGTTTGATTATTTTAATTAAAAATTAGGCCAGACTGATTTACGACACATGAAAAACAGCAGAAATTTGCCAAATTCACAAAAATACCGTCAAAGATATCTCAAAATTTCTTGATCAAAATCTGGTGAACGTACTTTGTCGCAGATTATCGCACAAAGGAATAATCTGGTTTAATAAATGACTACCATATATGAATTCTACAATACAAATTCATTGGAAATGGAAAAGATTTCCTTGTTGTATTTTGTGGTATTTCAAAAGCTTTTGATAACATATGGCATGAAGGTTTAATTTATAATTTGGAAAGTTTTTATATATAATTTACAGATAATTCACTAAAACCACTAAAAGGCCATATTCTTTGCCCTCTATTATATAGTTTTTTTCGGACCATTAAGTAAATTCTGTCATTATTGTCAATCAAATATGACTTCCATTGTTATATTTTTTTCTATTACAATCAATAGAAGTATCCCTCCATGACACTTTCGCAATCAAGCTATTGCAGCATCTGGTGAACTTCTGAACGCATACATTTTCCAGAGAGTATTTTTTCTTTGACAAAGGAATCAAGTCACAAGTTTCAGAGAGCCACTTTACAATAGTACTTAGCTGTAAACCATTCAGTCATTAATTGACCATCTTCGTTAACATTGATAGTAGACTATAAAACAACGATTGGTTTCCTTCCTTGCGTGGTATCTTAACTACTGGCCTAATAGAATTGGAGAAAACGGCATACACGTTTAACGATCACTGGCCTTGCTTGATTGTTTTTATATTTCTCATCATAGTGCACGCATGTCTCGTTCCCCCTGACTTCCCCAAAGTTTTCGTGAGTTGCAGTTATCTTGCATTTTCAGAGTGATTTTAATACAATTCAAATTCTTTTCCTACTATTCAGTTGTCAGAAAATGGGGTAGATATCCATCGGAACAAAGCTTTTTAAAATTTCAAACACGTGATTACTAGTAGTGCGTGATTAGCGCTGCCCTCTGAAATGCCAACTGCTAAAGGTATGTTGGAAACCACAGGGGCTTGGCACGATTTTCCAAATGATGGTCCATATATATATGTATTACGGTTGGCACGATTTTCCAAATGATGGTCCATATGTATATGTATTATAGTGTAATACATATATATATGGACCATCATTTGGAAAATCGTGCCAAGCCCCTGTGTTGGAAAACAATCATCTCAACCACTGACGCTGAAATATCCGGCCTCCCTAGAAAACGTGAAGAGGCAATATCAAGTCAGCATCAATTCCGCACTATCACAAGGAGACAAACACGAACACATATTCGACCCGGTTAGAGAAAATCTACGAATCGATTGTTAGGATTGTCTTGAAACACTGGCGACATATTCGTCTTGATAACTACAGCCAACACGAATTGGATCTCGATGAAAGCGGCGGGCAGCTGTGTTAATGTACACGGGGTAAACGGGAGGCAGTGTTGTCTAAAAACGTTTATTCTCGAAAACGTGATGTCCTCTTCTTGGTCAACTTCCTCTAAACTATAATGTCAGAAACTCAACTATAATTATTATTCTTCCCACCCAACCAAAAAAAATAGTTTTTATCGCATTTTTTTCTTTGCGAAAACAATAAACTCACATTAACAAATCAATACATATACAAATTGTTTTCTCACAAACTCAACGAGAATGTGAAATTCGACATCAAACTATCAACATGAAATGAGGACAAAAAACAGTTGTAATTTCTTTTGTATTATCTGACGCCAAAAAGGCGTGTGACCGTTAGACGAAAAACCTTTTTTCTTTTCTAATGTGCGTGCGAACGTGTTTCAGTTAACTAGTAAAGAACCAGCTCTAAATGTCAACCCAGATCTTTAAAATGGCAGATAATTTTTCAAATTAACGTGCTTTTGAACTACCAATTGCTGTATCAAACTTCTTCCTGTCTTGTATTTTGATCTTTAACAGATTCAGTTGTTGGGTCACTAGCCTTGTTTGTCCGGACTGTACGCAACCCTTTTGAAGAATGTAGATCTAAAAGCCATGTGTCGTCAATTTATCGAGATTGCGTACCAGCGTATACGATGGTAATGAAGGTGACATGGACATTGCCATAATAAAATGACAATTGTTAAATCGTCATGTTAGTATTTAGTGTGTATTCACTGTACACGGACTGAAAAGAAAAACCCCGTATCCCATATTCCACCGCGCATGATCAAATTTGAAAACTATACTTTCTTATACCATAAATATGAAGTTGCCGGAGATTTATCTGGTGGGTTTCATCAATGAAGCAGAAGAGTCGCCTACTGAACACTTGGTCTCATTCCCCTCGAACATTTTCAATAGTCTTCACGTACATATATATTTTGGTAATATTTTGCCCATGTCATTTTTTCTATTAATGTTGTGTATGTGTTGGTATTCTCAGTTTTTGTACTAGTAGGTATGTACTTGTGCAGGTAGATGGTTTTGTCTTCGAGAGAGCTCTTCACCCAGTAAACTGATTACAAAACATAATGCAGACAAACTAACAAATCCATGCAACCAAAACACAAAGAACACGGTTGGGAAGGACAGTACAATAAATCGACAATTATAGAATTTAAAAAAAAAAAATTGTTATCTGAAAATGTCAACAAATACGTCATTTTTTCAAGTCCACGTTAGGTACATGCAAACATAGGTCAGTCAGTCAGTCAGTCAGTCAGGGATTTTTGTAGAAATGTCATTTCAAGTTTATATCAAATTGGTTTGGTTACATACGATTCCATGGAGTAATAAATAATCATACAAGTTTGAGGTGATGAATATGGGATTTTTATTGACTTAAATGATCATATAACATGAACATAAATTAGATATACTATATAAAATCACTATCAGGGTGTTTCTGTCAACACAACACTAAACACTGGAAGGGCATTATCATACACGAAAATAATTATCAAGTAATAATAATAACAAAACCGAATGAAGTGGAAAACTTGGATATTGTGGCATTGATGCATGAAAAGAGGAAGAAGGGTCATAACATGTGAGGTTCATGGACTTGGCGACCCCAGAATGTGTTGGGTATCACTGGTCACATGATTGCATGCTGGCTACTCGCTCCATATGTACACACCAGCTGCATGACGAGCGACTCCATAATGGATGTAGACTGGATTGCCTGCCTTGGTACCATTTCTTTCCACTAGGCTGCACAAATGAATACGATTACTAGTTGTATTGCAAACAATCCAGTCAATAATATATGCAGATTCAATGGCCATGTGACCCCATGACCGCATGTTTGGGGTTCACTAGACACGACTCCATAATGTATGGAGATTCACTGGCCATGTGACCCCATGACCCCATGTTTGAGGTTCACTATATAATGTATGGGGATTTACTAGGTACATGACCTCAGTTGTAACCCCAGAATGCCCACTGGCCTCATGATCCCATGTGTGGTGTTCACTAACCTTGTGAACCAATGTTGGTGTTATGGTCTGGTGATTCCATGTGAAGTGTGTAGTTTCATAGTTATAATACACCTGCCATTAATAAATTAAGAACATATTTCAATCATAGCAATCCCTCATAACAAAATGAATAATTTCAGATACATTTTCACTGAAAAAAGTCTTTCTAACATTTCCTTCATAACATTGCATTGATTTACATAATAGTGAAAACAGTGCTTACCTATTGTCTTTTTCCTTCAAAAAAACTGCATTTGTGTTTAATTTGAAAAAGTTACTATTCTCTTCACCAAAATTAAATGCTACATGCATACATGGTCCCAAACACTCTTATATACACATGTACAGTATCTATATTGAGACTGCGTATTATTGCGACTAGTAACAATGTTCAAATTCTGTTTCAAGGATGTATCACAAGTCATACATTCTAGAGGTCCTAAATTGATGTTGTACAGCACTGTTAAACTACTCATACTTGGATTTTTTTTTTTATTTTATTTATTTGAAAATAAGGAATTAAAATGTATTCCTATGATAGCAGGCTTTCACACAAATAGAACTTCAGTATACCAAGAATGAGTAATACTAAATCATGTGACCTTTTCAACATACATTATCATCCAAATGCTTGTATTAATTTATGTTTGCAATTGTTGAAATTGAGTCATATGAGGAAGGCATTGGAAAAGTAATAATAACTGACATCCTATTTGCATGACAGCAATGGGGGTACGGCATGTTTGACATTAGAAATATCCTAATCCCTGTTAGACAGGACTCTATGGAAACTTTATATCCAACTTAAGATATTTTGTAACTGGATTAAATTTACCTTGTTTGGCTTGAGGAGAGTGGAATGGGGTATCATCTCATGATCTTCCTGTAGCAGGATAATAAATGTTAACATGCACAACAACGTCCATTTAACAAGTTTTATTTCAGGCATTTTCTCAACAATTGTGTGAGACATTGTTTTAGGGAATCAAACTTCATTACATTCAAATAATAATACACTATATTACTTTATAGTGGACATGAATTTTATCAAATTACAAGTTTGATCATTTTCTAGACTGTTTGCTAGCCACAATAACTAGAGAGAAAAATCAAATAAAAACAGTGCAGTAAACTATGACCTCTCTTTTCATTAACATATATGATATGATCTGTTGAAAGTTAAGTAACATACATGAATGAGCACTAATTTAAATAATCTATACAACTTAAGTATAATAATTATACATATCATAATGTCCACCCATATTTTCTATCCTCCACTTCAACACTATGTAACTATTCAAAACACCATACAATCATGCACTTTCACTTCACAGACATGTAAAATGTGTTTGTATAATTTTAACATATATTGCAGTATTTTAGCACATACCAAATAAGACTACAAATGTTATGGTACTAGCTTTTAATATCTTCCTTCGTAGGAGGTCTCCCTATAAAAAAACTCTTTACACATTACTACAGCCATTAACTTAGCTATAGTACTCACACTAACATTCAATTGCACGAAGTCAAGTGTAAATGAAAAACATACGAAGGGATATAGCCCCTTTTAGATTAAATCCCATTTCCTTCCCAATTACAAACATTAAACACTCAAGCTGCAAACTTTAATGATTAAGAATAACTTGGCACTAATCCAACTGTTTAATTACCTCATACAAAACTCATGAAATAATTTTCCTGTCATAGATTTATACCATAAATTTCTTTAAGAAGAGATGTTCAGACTCAATATACATCAGCATACTTTACTGTACAGCGGTAACTACGTTAACAAGATGTACTGGTATTATTTGTACAGCTGACATAAAAAACAAGTATGAATTTAGTCTCTGGGCAAGTGAATAGAGGGATAACTTCCCAATACACATAAGTGCTTCTCTGTATAGAACTCAGTGTGAAAATTGGATAATTGCATTCAAAAAATGGTGCAAGATTAAGGAAAATCCTTCCAGCACATCCTTTTCACAATCTGAAAATTCACAAATTTTACGAAGACTCAACATACCAAATCACGAGGAGGAAATTGATATTACAGAAACCCAGTTGAGCTGCTATTTTCAGTCATATTTTGATTATAGAATTCAACTATTGGCTAATTCGTTTGCTGCCAATACTTTTTGTTGAACCATAATGTACGCCTTAAGCTTGTTGGTAGAAATAAAACAGCAAGGTCATAAAAGATTCAGAAAGCACCAAATAACTGGAAAAGCTTTGAGCAAAACTCAAATCTTCCATTCCATGTTGTAGACAGTGATGTTGCTCTGTACAGTAAGATAAAAGCAAGGGTTTCATTAAATACCAATTTCAGGTTTACAGTTTAAAAAGATCCAAATAGCGTAAAAACAGTTTCATGAGATAATACAAATACAGCATGGGTTAGTTGTATACATGTACATTGAGTTCATGCTGCATTAACCCATGCATAACAACTACTTATACCATTACAAGTAAAAAAAAAAAAAAAAAGTGGAAACAAAAAAATCAACAATGAGGGATCCTTAATTGATGGCAAATAAAAAGTTTGCTATTTAGTGCAATTACACTACATGTACCAAGGAGACAAATAATAATAATTATCTTATATATATATATATACATATAGTAAGAGTGACTTCATGTCACCAACTTCAGTTCTATTTTCCCGAACATTACACAAATTAATGTTGCAAAGCCTTCAATTTGAATACAAATGTATATGATTTACCGGTATATGTCACTAAAGAAGTTGATCTCCACTCAAGTATTTACAGCAGTAAACCAAGTGTTTATTCTTGATGCATAACAAATTGAATGGACAGTTTGTATTGCATGCAATAACAGAACTGATGAAGACATGGCTATTTGCAATTAGCAGCATTTAATGTCACGCAACAGCAGCAGTTGCGTAAGATTTTCATTTTGAACAACCATTCTGGGTAGAAACTCAAACTTGTCCAAGATATTATGGTCCTTTATCATTGTGCAAGGTTTGATCAAAATTCCTCAAGGAATGTAGTCCCCAGAGCACTGAAATCTTTGGCGTTATGTAAATATTGTATGTTTGAGACTGATGAATGGTAACCTTTAGTCCCCATATTTCACCTGTAGGCGACAAATAATGTGGTATGTTGATGCAATATGAGCCTTAGTCTTGTTGACTGGTTTGTAATTATATCAAAGGAAAGTTTTGAATAGCAACAGCTATTTGTTTTTAAATTCTAGATTAGCAAAATCAGCAAGAAGCAGATCAGATGCCAATGATCTCTCAA
The DNA here is from genome assembly GCF_902652985.1 of Pecten maximus. NCBI lineage: Eukaryota > Metazoa > Mollusca > Bivalvia > Pectinida > Pectinidae > Pecten > Pecten maximus. The sequence continues at coordinate 31,393,834 of NC_047025.1, forward strand.
TGCTTTTTTTTTTTTTTTTTAAATATTTTGCTGTAAGAGGCTGATAATGAATTTTAATCATTTGCAACAAATATCAAACAAATTACATCAACTTACAATACTCACTCACGTGGACCCAGGTTGGTGGTCTCAATGTGGAGGGAACACAGAAAATCAGGAAGATCCCCCCCAGGGTGGTTGAGTGGGATCTTAATTTACTTTGTAATCAGCAGAACTTTGTCTAAATCTGTTTGTTTCAGTTTTACTGTACTTTGAAAGTCAATTACCACTCCAGTGGATTATCGCATGAAACCTGCATTCTTCTCAAACTATTAACATCATCCTGTCCTTTACTGTAGTCATTCACCTCTTATCATTATACATATTTAACAAAGTCTGCTGTCTTCGCTGCTGTTGTGTGACATTATCAGAATCAGATTCTAAAGATTGTAGCCTTCCACTCCTTGGCAGTGGTAATCACACCAATCCTATCTATGGCCCGAAAGTTTTCAACAAATCAAACAAAACACACATAAATATCCTCCAAAAGGATACTTAACTAGATATTTTTCTTACATCTTCATAAAAGTCTCTGATGAATAAACAAAATGTGCATCAAGTGCTGATTACATTGTTATATTAACCCCTTTACTTCACAAAAATGTGACTATTGATTTGGTATATCTTATTAAAGAGTGTCAAAATGATTGTGAAGGGTTATTCTTAACAATAGTTAAGTGTTTAGGTAGGTGACTAATATATCATATTCTTCATAAACACTAAAACACAAACGATTTTCGCCACCTAGCTGAAAAAAGAAATAGACATTTACTAGCTAGTGGGATTTGCAAACAGTAAGACTCTTAGTCATGTTATAATGACACTGACCAGCATAATCTTCACGATCTCTTGTTGTGAGTGACAAAAGATTAACAAGCCTTCTGTAACCTTCATCAAACATGTTCATGCAGCTTGTCTCATTCCTTTTTTTGTAAGTCTTGCACATTTATGTTATTTTACATTAAAAGTTTTTTTAAAAGTCGCTCAGCGTGTTGAGGTTATACTACAGTAATAACTTGCTGATGATAATTCCTATCACAAGTGCAGCAATAAGGTAGACAACTGGGGGAAGGTTCATGGCCTGAGCTTGGGAGGACGACGACGACACTGAGGCTGGGGCAGGGGTAGACTTCACTGTGTCCGACATTGCAACCTTCCGTAGACGTACCTCATTTTCCTGTGGGAAAAAAACATTTGTTACATCTGTAACCATCATACTACTTAAAACTCCATTACTGAGAAATTTTTTTTTTTAGCTTTTCACTAAGATTATAAGACTTTGAATGTAACATTACCTTTAGAGAACTAACTTCATCCCGAAGACTCTGTACCTCCTTTTCCAATCTGTGTTTATCTTCCAGAGATTTTCTTAACTCTGCATCTTGACTTGTGGCCTGTAATAAAGAAAATATGATACTTAAGAAACAAGCATTCTGTGAGTTTTGCTAAACCAATACATGTCCCCTACCGGAGCCCTCAAGTTAAAACTTTAGCCAAATTTTAGTAAAAAAGTTTAGCCAAAACTGAAACATGATCATTTTATGAAAATAAGTTCATTCCAAACAATGTGTAAATTCAAATCTATTGGGTTGAATAAACAATGTTTCCTGCCCCTAAAAGATATACAGGTATTCTTTTGGTATGTCTACTGCACAGAGTAAAAGAATCTAAAGTGAATTTAAAGTGAAATGTGTAATAACAGCCTTGGATTGATACTCACAATTAAAAAGCAGCAACCTAATATCATTATTAAGTGAATGGAGAGCCATTACAAAACTTTAACCTCAAGAATACAGAGAAAACAGTTAAGTCCATAATATGGAAAAAATTTCAAAAAATACAAAAGTAATGCCACACACCCAAAGAACCTCTATACAAAGAATCAGCATCCTAATACCATAAATGAATGGTGTGCCATTATAAAACTTAAACCAAAACTTTAACCTGAAGAATACAGAGAAAAAAGTTAAGTTCATAATATGCCAAAATTTTCAAAAAATGAAAATATTTTTTCCAGTTTAAACCTTACAAAAGTAATGCCACACACCCAAAGAACCTCTATGCAACGAATCAGCATCCTAATACCATTATTAAGAGAATGGTGTGCCATTATAAAGCTTTAACCAGACGGACTGACTGACGGACGCAGGAAAAACCTATAGCCCCCCCGGTTTCACCTGTAGGGGACTAATAAAAGCCATGTGAGCCTGCGGGCTGGCTCACATTGATAAACCTAACCCCTTTCACCAATAAAACAAGAGGCCCATGGGCCTTGACATTCATCTGACTATAAAGACCCTATAGTATTTGTGTAGTATACATGAATACTCACTAGCAGTACAGAGAACAATGCAGATTCTATGTGGGAATTTGGACCAGCTTAAATAAGTAACACTTTATCAGGATCATTCTAGGCAATGTTCAACTAAATCCAACTGGTGAATCAGTGGAAAACTTTTAAGAATATCATTTTTAAAATGGCAGTCTTAGCAGCATTCTGGGATTTTAGACCATTCTGAAAACTATCAACACTTGGCCAGGATCATCTCAGGATCATTTCAGGCAAGTCTGAGCTGAATCCCACTGGTAGAACCATAAATGTGCAATGGCGACTGTGGCTGCCGTGTGGTAGTTTTTACAACACTGAACATAACCACACATTGTTGGTTGTCTTTCTTTCTATAACACCTCCTTACTAATTTTCAGCTCAATGACACAAGTTGAACTAGAGAGTAGTTTGAAATGGTTTTTTTTCAAAATGGTGGCCATGGATTTTGAACCAACCAAAGTTTGAAATGTGAACAGTTTTCAGATATCAGATAGCAAACAGTAGACAGCGATGGACAGAGCACAAAGGCACATAGATCATCCTGACCGTTTGGGTCGGATGACCTAAATAATCTCTATCACCAGCTTTTTATTTTGAAAATTGTCAAGGGTGACATTTGACCTTTAATGGTGACTTATGACCACCAAAATCTAATCAGGTGTAAAATTTGAAGCAATATGATCTAAGTCTGTCCATGGTTCATGAGATATCTTGTACAGATACACATATCTCATTTATAGCTCCCCCCACCCCCACCACACACACAAATTAAACTAAGTAGGGTATAATAAACTGCAAACTCAGTATGTAGTAGCCCAGAGACATAAACTACTTGATTACTTTGGTTGGTGGAGAGCTCTCTAGCTGAACTTGTTTCACAGGTTTTAATGGCTTCTCTTCGGGTTCTTTGCTGACCTATAAAAGAAGTATTATTTACTGTAGTATTGTATCACAAGACATGTTCAAAAAAAAATTTTTAATTAGATATATTTTGATCAGGCAACATTTTAATATACAGTGGAACTTCGTTAACTCTAACTCGACTTCGAGTTAAGCGGGGTATTCAAGTTTTCCGAGTTCGAGTTAATGAAGTTCCACTGTATATACAATCCAAAGTCCTAGTAACTCAATAAATAATATTTTCATCTTGCAATTCACATTTAACTCAGTACATAATGAAAGTAGATAATTGTACCATAGCACAGATGCATAAAAAGTTGAAAGGGTAAAGGGTAATGGGTTGCATATATGTGCGATCATTGTAGCACAACTGTGGCAGAAAAAGATTTGTTTTTTTTTACATTGTTTGGAAAATACATGTGCATGAAAGAGTTCATTTCAGCTTTAGGCCCTGACAATGTATAATGTGCAATCAGTAAGATATGCTGATGTTGCGCTGTATGAGAAGATAAGATTGCCTGTGTATTCTGAAAAACAGTGTTAACTAAGCATTTTGATTTTTTAGTTGCATCCAGACCACTCCTTAATTATATCCAATAAACATGCCCTCATAATCACCCAGGGAAAGCGACAAGGTTTCATGGTAAATTTGAATGAGCTGGCTGCCTGATCATGGAGAGTGACAGGATTAGCTTTCAGGTCCAGTTGAAATGCTAAATTTCCAAATTATGGTGTGTGACTTTGGGGGTATAAAATAAGCTTGGTAGATATTAAGTCCATTAGGCTGCTAATTATTCAAAAACAGGCATGTTCTGACCTGATCTTACTATAAATTTAAATTTTAACTTGAAAGTAGTACTTTTGTAAATGCACCTGCAGGTTATTGCATTTTCATTTTTCAAATGGACCATTCATTACAAAATTTTATGCAATAGTTTGTATTTAAACAAAATATATATTAATGATGCAGAGACTCAATATTTAGGTCTCTGAACATAACTTTTTGGTCACAAATCAAACATGTTGTGTTTTGGGGAATATACAAAGGCTTCTGCTTTACGATGTCGATCATAATAATCACAAAATACATATGTTGTTGCAAATCTGCCAAGCATTGGAAATAGGCTTATACACAATACCCTGTAGGTCAGGTATATTTGGGCCTTTATTTGCACTTTGCCAGGAGTTTTACCAATGACGACTCAGATAGTTAAAACTCACACTTATTTTCGGAAGCATAATTTCATAGAATTCAAACAGATTCAACAACATTTTTTTTTAAACTGACCAATATAGATTTATTGTAAGTAGAATCTACTCCCCAAATCTTATAGATTATCAACTTACGCTTGATGGGGTAGCAGTATGACTGTTATCCACTGGCAGTTCAAACACACACTTCAGTTTAGAGTCCATCAGATTTTCTGGGGTAACCTCCTTCCACTGTAATTAAAACACAAATTTTAGTTCAAGTTCAATAAGAGGCCCGACAGATCTGTATTGCTCATCTAGATCACCTATTAATTCATATCCATCTTCTAAGAAATCAAGGTAGGTAGGTCAAATTCATTGACATAATATCTATTTTAGAAGAGGATATTATTCTTTAGCTAAGGAACAGAAGGCTGTGAAGATTTTAATCAAATGACTTTAAAACTTGATATTGGTCATAAATGTGGATCCCAAAACTAAACATTCTTTTATATATACCAGAGTATGATGCTGCTTATAGGTCAAACATCATGAACCTTGGTTTCTTGGTCATTCCAAAAATAATTATGAATCTAAAATTAGGCCAAGGTAACAAAATTCATAGAGTAGACCTTTATTCCAACATGTTATAATACTGGCATTATGTCATGAACTTGGGCCTTTTAGTTATTCAGAAGTCTTTTTTAAAGAAGTAGGAGAAATACAGTACAGTGTACATATGTGCAGTAATGTTTTCTCCAACATTGGACATACATCTCATAACTTTTTGTCTTCTTAGTTTAAAGAACATGACCAAAATCATTGGAATTCTTCATCGAGCCAAGTACATACAAAAATTATAACATGTGATGATGCTCTTCAGCATTTCCATCTTAAACACACTTACCAATTCTTCTTGGCTTTCAATGGGACCATCTGGTGCAAATAAGGTCTGTACCATAAACTTGTGCTTATTTCTTTCTGTGGGGTCATACTCAAATGGTTGCAGCATAACTGAAAGTAACATATAGAGATGTAGTGTATATAATTATTCACATGCATTTTTTTATTTTTAAACTTACAGATATCAAATTAACACAGGACAATATAATTAATTATTGCAATTTATCTGTATCAACAATTACATTAAGGTAGTACATAACTATCTTTCTTCTATTTATTTTAAACAAGTATTTGTAGAAAACCATGTAAGTCAGATACATGTACAGTTTAAACAAGAGGCCCAGGGGCCTTAACGGTCATCTGACTCTAAATTAAAACCCTTATATTATTGTAGTATGCATTCTCTGTAGCAAGTATATAGTGGCACTGTTGGCCATGGTGGCCATCTTGGATATCTGACCGACCCAATAAATAATAACACTTGGTCTGGACCATCTAAGGATCATTTCTGGTAAGTTAGCTAGAGCTGAATCCCACCGGTGGAATTTGAGAAGAAGTTTGAAATAGGTGTTGTTCAGGAAAACCATGATTGCGCAATCATGTTACAAAATGGCCGCCATTGCTGCCATGCCAAAGTTTTTACAAGGCCGAAAAAATAACAACACTTTGTTGGCACTCCTTCCTTAACATCCTCACCAATTTCGAGCTCAATGGCACCAGTGGAACTGGAGAAGAAGTTTAAAATGTGTTTTTTAAGATGGCGGATATGGCGGCCATCTTGCATTTCAGACCAATCTAAAAAATAACAACACTTGGTCGGGATCATCTCAGGAACATTTCAGGCAAGTTTCAGCCCAACAGCACTGCTGGAACTTGAGAAAAGTTTAAAATGTGCTTTTCAAGATGGCGCCTATGGCGGCCATCTTGGATTTCGGACCAACCCGAAAAATAACAACACTTGGTCACGATCATATCAGGATAATTTCAGGCAAGTTTCAGCTCAATAGCACTGCTGGAACTTGAGAAAAGTTTAAAATGTGCTTTTCAAGATGGCGCCTATGGCGGCCATCTTGGATTTCGGACCAACCCGAAAAATAACAACACTTGGTCACGATCATATCAGGATCATTTCAGGCAAGTTTCAGCTCAATAGCAATTGTGGAACTTGAGAAGAAGTTTAAAATATGTTTTTCAAGATGGCGGCTATGGCGGCCATCTTGGATTTTGGACCGACCCGAAAAATAACAACACTTGGTCGGGATAATCTCAGGATCATTTCTGGCAAGTTTCAGCCCAACAGCACTGGTGGAACTTGAGAAGAAGTTTAAAATGTGTTTTTCAAGATGGCGGCTATGGCGGCCATCTTGGATTTCGGACCGACCCGAAAAATAACAACACTTGGTCAGGATCATCTCAGGATCATTTCAGGCAAGTTTCAGCTCGAAAGCACTGGTGGAACTTGAGAAGAAGTTTAAAATGTGTTTTTCAAGATGGCGGCTTTGGCGGCCATCTTGGATTTCGGACCGACCCGAAAAATAACAACACTTGGTCGGGATCATATCAGGATCATTTCAGGCAAGTTTCATCTCAATAGCACTGGTGGAACTTGAGAAGAAGTTTAAAATGTGTTTTTCAAGATGGCGGCTATGGCGGCCATCTTGGATTTCGGACCGACCCGAAAAATAACAACACTTGGTCGGGATCATCTCAGGATCATTTCAGGCAAGTTTCAGCTCAATAGCACTGCTGGAACTTGAGAAGAAGTTTAAAATGTGTTTTTCAAGATGGCGGCTATGGCGGCCATCTTGGATTTCGGACCAACCCGAAAAATAACAACACTTGGTCGGGATCATATCAGGATCATTTCAGGCAAGTTTCAGCTCAAAAGCACTGGTGGAACTTGGGAAGAAGTTTAAAATGTGTTTTTCAAGATGGCGGCTATGGCGGCCATCTTGGATTTCGGACCGACCCGAAAAATAACAACACTTGGTCGGGATCATATCAGGATCATTTCAGGCAAGTTTCAGCTCAATAGCACTGGTGGAACTTGAGAAGAAGTTTAAAATGTGTTTTCAAAATGGCGGCTATGGCGGCCATCTTGGATTTCGGACTGACCCGAAAAATAACAACACTTGGTCAGGACCATCTCAGGATCATTTCAGGCAAGTTTCAGCTCGAAAGCACTGGTGGAACTTGAGAAGAAGTTTAAAATGTGTTTTTCAAGATGGCGGCTTTGGCGGCCATCTTGGATTTCGGACCGACCCGAAAAATAACAACACTTGGTCGGGATCATCTCAGGATCATTTCAGGCAAGTTTCAGCTCAATAGCACTGGTGGAACTTGAGAAGAAGTTTAAAATGTGTTTTTCAAGATGGCGGCTATGGCGGCCATCTTGGATTTCGGACCAACCCGAAAAATAACAACACTTGGTCGGGATCTTCTAAGGATCATTTCAGGCAAGTTTCAGCTCAAAAGCACTGGTGGAACTTGGGAAGAAGTTTAAAATGTGTTTTTCAAGATGGCGGCTATGGCGGCCATCTTGGATTTCGGACCGACCCGAAAAATAACAACACTTGGTCGGGATCATATCAGGATCATTTCAGGCAAGTTTCAGCTCAATAGCACTGGTGGAACTTGAGAAGAAGTTTAAAATGTGTTTTTCAAGATGGCGGCTATGGCGGCCATCTTGGATTTCGGACCGACCCGAAAAATAACAACACTTGGTCGGGATCATCTCAGGATCATTTCAGGCAAGTTTCAGCTCAATAGCACTGGTGGAACTTGAGAAGAAGTTTAAAATGTGTTTTCAAAATGGCGGCTATGGCGGCCATCTTGGATTTCGGACTGACCCGAAAAATAACAACACTTGGTCAGGACCATCTCAGGATCATTTCAGGCAAGTTTCAGCTTAATCCCACTGGTGGAACTTGAGAAGAAGATTGAAATGTGAAAAGTTTACGCACGGCGCACGGCGCACGACGACGGACGAAGCATGATGACTATAGGTCATCCTGACCCTTCGGGTCAGATGACCTAAAAACAAGAATGCAATTATTTATGTAATATCATGACACACAAACACATATAACCTGGTCTACCCTGGGTTGTAAGCAATATGCTTACACTTCACCATGGTATGACCGTTTTCAGAAATACTTTGAAAGGTTGCCTCTCTTCTTACCTGCCTTTACTAAATAGTTACTGCTGTGCTCAAAAAATGTGGGCTGGAAAAATGTCCAATCCTGGGTTTCATTTTATATGTGTTAACCATGGTTGTTTTACCAGAAATACAATATGGTCCATTATGCATGGAAACAATTAGGTTTGCTGGATATATATTGCTATTAATTGGTAACGTGTTAAAAACAACAGGGAAAAGAAAGTAATTATAAATAATAAGTCAAATACATATATATATATATAATATTATTTTGCCAGTGTCATCATCACTCATGGTAGTACCAAGCTTCAATTTTCAAAATCCAAGGTAGCTGACTGTTAGCATTGTTTTAGATGAAAAATCAAAATTGAATTAGCACAATTAGGGACAAAGAAGAACCTACACATGAAGTTTGAGGAGTACCTTTCAAGAACTAGCAATAAAAACTTCCATTCTGAAATTCCAAGATGGCTGCCTGTCAGCCATTTTATTTTTCTGATAAAAAATAAATAAACTTGGCACTACTAGGGACCAAGAGGGGGCTTCACATGAAGTTTGAGGAATTTCCCTCCAGTATTTTCCAAGAAATAGTGATATATATCAAACATCCATTCTCACAATCCAAGACTGCTGCCTGTTGGCCATTTTATTTTTCTGATGAAATTGGCACAACTAGGGACCAAGGGATCCTGCACATAAAGTTTGAGGAATATCCCTCCAGTACATTTCTAGAAACAGCCATAACAACTATTTTGTAAAACTATGGATCAAAGGGCCCTACAGATGAAGTTCGAGGAATATACATCTAGTTCTTTTCCAGAAACATTGATTACAATAGCTAAATTGAATTGGCCCAAGAAGGAACAAAGAAACATTGATTACAATAGCTAGAAGGAACAAATTTAAAGGGGAACCTACACATGAAGTTTGAGAAATATCCCTCCAGTGCTTTTCATGAAATAGCGATAACAAGTATTGTTTACGGACAGATGGACAACAGACCCGGGGCACAGAGTGACTGGAATAGCCCACCATCCACCTCTGCACACATTTTTTTTCCATATGTGTGCAAACCTGGGCCTAATTAGTATTTACAGAAAAAAGTTTCCCTGGCTTCTTGTATATTGCCCCTGGAATTAAATCAGTGCACATGTATTAATGTGCAAGGTTCAAAAACTATGCATGGCCCCAAAGTTTGCATTACATACATATACCGATTCTATATTTTTATTGAAAAATAAAGCTCAGTAGCCTTAGGTTTAAATAAATAATCTGAGTGTGAATTTAGGAATATACAAACCTGCAACTGTGACTGATGCCCCTGGTTCAATGATTCCACTATTGGGACGTACACAGTATCGTTTCGGTGCTGTTGTTTTCACTTTAAATAACACTTTCCTTCCCTCTGGGTTACTCAACTTCAGGTTCGATGTAACGACATCAGTAAAAGGACCTGAATAAATTAAAAAGTGAATAGGCTGAAAGTGTGGCTAAACATAAAATCACACCACCTAAAGAAAGTACTCTAGATCTCTTGTTAGTACTAAAACATGTAACTCAACTGACATTTACGTATTTATTAACTTTTTTCATGAATGAGATTTTCAAGACTACTCATCATGGCATATGATCAACAATGAACTAACTCTACCTTTCAGTCATAACACATGATATATATGCTGCAATGGTACATATATTTTATAATATTTTAAATATTCTTCTTATCAAAGTTGTTAATATCAATATCTATTCATCTTACAAGGAGCGTGAAAAGCATTTGCCCATGCCTGTCCGTTTTCTCAAACATTTTGGTCATACTAGGAACTAAAGGAAACGTATTTTGAAACTGGAAAAGCTCCATGCTTTATGGAAAAAATAAACAAACAAACTCAAAATCAAAAGTGGCTATATGTATACTTGTCAGTTGCTCAATTTGTTTTCCGGTCAGTATGAAAACTGAACATGAACTAGCTATAGGCACCAAAATAGATGGGAACATTTCCATTTAATTTGATCCATCCATTACTTTCTGAAATAAAGAATAACAAACTTAGAATCCGAGATGGTCATCTGGCCATCATCTTTTACAGATTAGTCTCATAATCAAGGCTCAACCTGAGAAAAGGAAAGTCTCCATATGGATTTGAGAAAGATCATGCTGTTTCTTGGAAACATCAAAACATAATAAAAATGATTATTTGCAGTTTTATATAATTTATTGCTTTATATCACAGCAACAAAGCTGTCTCAATTAGGTTCAAAAATTATAATGCATGGGTATTGGGCATTTAGCAACCAGCAAATGTCTCCCTGGGGAGCATACAGCCGGAGCTTTGATCTCAGCACAAACAGCTTACAGTATACACATGACATTACTTGCACTGCCCTTCCTTGTACTGCATTTACAGCTGAGTCTACTAGAACACAATGAAGTAAAGTATCTTGTTCATGGATACAATACAATGCCAGTGCTAGTTGGGACACTTCTGTCACATAGTCTTGTAAATATTATCTATCTCACAACAATTGCAAAACAAGTTATATCAACTTATATCAATCACACTTGCTTGCCTGGACTGAAGTGCGTGAGAGGTCATGAGAGGAAACAGGGGACCCCGGGGAAGACCCAAGTGGTCAGCGGGTGACCCCCAACCTTTTCACATCCGATCGGGTTATCTAACCCAGGCCGCCTAGGTGAAAGGCAAGAGTGTTACCACTTTGCCACCCAACTCGCATATTCTACAGCTAGATCACCAAGCCTTCAACATGTGCAAACTCCAAATATCAAAACCTAACATGGCCACATGTCAACTATTTTAGTTTTCTGATCTGCCAAAAAAAATAACAAGAAAAACAACGGGAACCTATATATATTTGGTAATTTATACGAATTCCTTCCTAAGAAACAGTGATAACAAACAGGGATCGACACTAACAGTAGCCCGTCCGCCCTGGGCTGCCTGGAATCTGGTCGGGCTGCCCAAATATCCAGACCAGCAGCCCAGTGGGCTGCCAACATTTTCAGTCAAATGTATAATGTCCAGCTAAATTTTTCTTCATTTACTTCAATAATTTAATTTTCAAAACATTTTTCTTGAAACCCTTTGGTGTAAGGTCTAATATTTTATGCCCAGAATGAACTAGAATGCAGGAAACTGCATCTAGAATATTAATTTATTTCCTCAGTGTTGGGGTAAGAGAGTGAGGGACAATGCTCCCAAATCTCCCCAAGAGGGGCATCACCTTTGGCTGCCCAGGCTGCCTCATTCCAAAACCTGGCAGCCCGGCGGTCTGTCAAGGTGATTACGTTAGTGTCAATCCCTGACAAACAATAACTATTTAAATCCAACACAGCCTCATGTCAGCCATTTTTTTTTTCTCCATTTGTTTCTTCACTAGCATGGTTGATCGCCCCATGAACAGACTTTTGAGGTGGCCTATGGGTCTCCTTATAGCAGTTAGTGACTACCTTACTGAACAACATACTGGAGGCCTGTCACATGCCATCCAGAGCAATTATGGTAAAGTGTCTTTTTAAAGGACACAAGGACAGCACAGACAAACACATTTCTGAGCTTTCAGAGAAACAAAAACTGACATGGGTTTAGTTGTACCTTTCTTCATCTGAGAAGGCTAAACTATATAAACACATGTATAATAACAGAGGGATCAGGGGTAATGTACATTTTACATACAACATCTGATAAAGATGCATGAAGTCTTTTCAGCAAAATGATCTGAAAATTTAAAACACGTACAAAATGCTATGAACATAAGGGGATTTGAGAAAGTTTGTTCATGCATCTCCACTGCCATGCAGGTACTAAGGGCGTAAGAATTGTACCTGCTGACCCAATTGCATGATCGTAAGAGCTAGGCGACCAAATTTGGGATCTTATCTTTTCTCTTCTTTCTGAACAACTTTAATTTCTTCTTCCTAATGTCTCACTTGGCAATGCCTCACTTTTGGCCTTCAGTTAAGCATTCGCCCCCGAGAGGAAGGCTTTGGGTTCTGTCCCCTGGCCGAGACATACCAGAGTCTTTAAAATGGTAGTTGCTACTCCTGCTTAGCGTTTAGAATCTTGGAAGTGGGACAACTGGTTTGCCCGTTATCAGTATAATTTGACCGGGTAGGGTGTCCTGCTGGGTGTCTTCGGCAGTATGCTTCAGTGAGGTAGCACCAAGTCTAACAAGAGGCCCATGGGCCTTAACGGTCACCTGAGATTTGAAATATTTCAGTTTATTTAATTGACCCTTTTTGCCCCCCCCCCCCTATCAGCCCCTAGGGGTCAGTCAGGGCCAACATATGCATATTATCAAACTTTCATTCCATGCTGAAAATGTTAACCAGAATGAATTCCAATAGAAATCAAAACAAATCAGTCAAAAATGTGATTTCCCTATATAAACTATAGTAAAATTTACCCCCTCCCCAGGGGCAAACTTGTGACCCCAGGGTCATGAAATTTAAAATTTCAATAAAGCACCACAAGACCCTTCAAACTATAAAGAGTATTTGATTCCACCTTATTTCAGTCTTGAGAAGAAGATTTTTGAAATTTCAGTCAATTTGAACCTTTTTAGCCCCGTCCATCAGCCCCGGGGGGGTCAGTCAGGGCCAACATGTGCATGCCATCAAACTGTCATCCCACGCTGACAATGTTTACAAAATTAGAATGAATTCCAAAACCAATAAAAGTCAAAAATGTTATTTCCCTATATAAACTATAGTAAAGCTTAGCCCCGCCCCAGGGGCAAACTTGAGACCCCAGGGTCATGAAATTCACAATTTTGGTAAAGAACCTTCAAACCCAGCCATCTATGAAGTGTATTTGATTCTATCATATCTGAGAGTAGAGAAGAAGATTTGTGAAATTTCAAAACTTGAGACCCCAGGGTCATGAAATTCACAATTTTGGTAAAGAACTTTCAAACCCAGCCATCTATGAAGTGTTTTTGATTCTATCATATCTGAGAGTAGAGAAGAAGATTTGTGAAATTTCAGTCAATTTGGCCCTTTTTAGCCCCGCCCATCAGCCCCTGGGGGTCAGTCAGGGCCAACATGTGCATGCCATCAAACTGTCATCCCATGCTGACAATGTTTACAAAATTAGAATGAATTCCAATAGAAATAAAACAAATTAAAGTCAAAAATGTGATTTCCCTATATAAACTATAGTAAAGTTTAGCCCCTCCCCAGGGGCAAACGTGAAACCCCTGGGTCATGAAATTTACAATTATGGTAAAACACCTTAAGACCCTTCCATCTATGAAGAGTGTTTGATTCCAGCATATCTGAGAGTAGAGAAGAAGATTTTTGAAGTTTTAGTCAATTTGACCCTTTTTGGCCCCGCCCCTCAGGCCCCTGGGGGGTGGGGACCATATAATTTACAATTTTGGTTGACTTTTAGCCATAGAAGCTTCCTGCCAAATTTCATAGAATTTGGTTTGTGGGTTTTGGAGAAGAAGTCGAAAATGTAAATTGTTTACGGACGCACGACGGACGACGCACGACGACGGACAAAAGGGGATTAGAATAGGTCACTTGAGACTTTGTCTCAGGTGACCTAAAAATCGACAAAAGATCCAGACTATCGCAAGGAGATTTAACATGAGCCTCCCAAAACATGCATACACACTTACCACACACATGCACTTCGCACTCACGGGAGGCCTTCCTTAAATGACCTCAGCTGTTGACAGGGCGTTAAACAAATAACACCAAACCAATCATGCATCTCCAGAAATAGCAGATCCCTACTGGGTGCGAAAGTTAAAATAGAACATACAATTTGTTCCCAACTTCTGGATTAAAAATTTGATTTAGGGTAAAAAAAATGTAAGTTTCAATTCCCAAATAGGACTGGCAAAATGCAAGCATGTCTGCCAATGCAACAAATCAGCAAAAGACATTGGTCTAATCAAGTTATAACAGAATGCAGTCGATTTGTCAATCAGTATAGAAGACAAACAATCTTCTAGTTTGCTAATGATAATTTGAAAACAAATACCACACTCTATAGATATGACCTGATGATAACAGTACTCGACAATCTATTACAGTAAATAGCCATTGATACGAACACAGCCAGTGCAAATAATTATGACTCATCGTGATCAGTGGCCACTCATTGATTCATGTGTCAAAACAATGAATTGATGTAGTGCATGACATAAAATTAGTTAATGTACTCTATAGTATTACACTGTAGATGCTGATTATTTTGTGTGTATTACGACAATACGTTATGTCATACAGGATATGTCGGTCAATATTAGCTGCTTCGGTACTGTAGGAATCATAATTGCTTTGGTGCTTTCGTTATTTATAATCCATCCCATACCGCTCTGTACATTTGGTATAAAACTACATATAAACGTGTTTGTCTAATTGACATTTCTGGAGGATAGAGAGACTACACAAAACCGCTGGATCATGCAACTTTCGGAATCGATTTTACAGGATAACCCAGTATGACGAAAATGTTGTCGGTAAGTTCGCGATTTTGAGCGACTACAACATGGGTGTGGACCGTAATATTTCACCTTGCCTAGTGCCATACCTCTGAACCTCAACTCATTTGAAGGTTCTAAATGTAGAACTTGTTGTCTTGCCATCTCTGTGTGTACAGAGCTTGTGAAATTTGGGAAAGATCGCTGGTTTTAACCTATGTCACGTCTGCCAGACAGCTTCGTGTAATGCGCATGCGTATACATAAGTCGGATGTATGAAATCGAGACGGTTGTGTCAAAATATAAAACTAATGAAACGAAACATTTTCTTAAAAATATAGAATATTGCTATCAATAAAAAGATCATTTTAATATCATATCATACACATGCAACTAATGTCTAGGCAACAACATTTTGAAGTTTAAAATATACTGTGGCCCATAAATGCAACTTTTTATTAAAAAATCTGTATCCGGTAAACGCTTGCCTCGAACAGGAATTGTTTTGACAATGATGTAAACATAAATAGTTCTGTAGAAAAAGAAAAACTGTCCGAACCGGTTGATAGATTCTATATGGTCATGGCAGACGATTTAGACGACCTTCTTGATGAAGTGGAAACTAAATACTGTTCGAGAGATAAACAGAAAAATAAACAGCTGAACAAAAATAGGTATGATGCTCATATGATACAACAGGGCATGTCTTAAAATACAGACTCTACTGCAGTATACTGTACAGTATAGATTCGAATAGATATATTTTAATATATTTATATAGTTGCAGTAGATCTTAAATAGACAGAAACACTTACATGACTTGAGTACAGTGGCTGTTTGGACAACATGTAATACACCCTACTTGCCTTACTGAATGAGTCAATGCAGCATACTTGCATATTAGAATATATTTTAAATCTTAAGTACGTCATTTGTCAGTGCATAGTTAAGATTACCTTACTTTACTTTAAGTTTTGTTCGAGTTTCCTCTGGTCATGACACCAGACTTTGACATTCTAGAGACATGTGATGATGTCTGGCATCGGGTCTACAGTACACCAGACATTTATCTGTCGACGTGATGCATATGTAACAGTTGAGGAATTTATAAACTTTATTGAATAGATTATATGGTGATTGTCTACTTACAAGTTACGACTGTATTGTTCGATATACCGGCTGTTTATACTATTCGGAATTCCTTAGTCATTTGACAGCGGAAGTGTTCCGAGTACAGGTAATTTGGCGCGAATATTGCACGTGCGGATTGCCGCGGTTGTCTATATAAGCCGGTACACCTGTGTAGTTCGCCAGTCAGATGGAAAGTCTTTGTAGGACTGCCTGGCTCAGCTCTCCCCGACTCACGCAGTCAGATGGAAAGTCTTTGTAGGACTGCCTGGCTCAGCTCTCCCCGACTCACACAGTCAGATGGAAAGTCTTTGTAGGACTGCCTGGCTCAGCTCTCCCCGACTCACGTAGTCAGATGGAAAGTCTTTGTAGGACTGCCTGGCTCAGCTCTCCCCGACTCACGTAGTCAGAATGAAAGTCTTTGTTAGACTGTTATGGTAACACTCACTGTCAGTAGTTTTGTGTACTATCGTTATAGTATGGCCATGTAGCCGCTAGTTTACTAAACTACTGCCATGTTGTCCTATAGTATGTGTGTGTTGAGTGCGTGACAGAATTGTATAATTTGTCCCTATGTCTCTGTATATTTTTACATAGTGTTTAGTGGTATCCTAATAAAACTACCTGAACTTTATATATCTTGAGTTTGTGTTTATTTGCCAGACTTCACGTACAAATTATGACCCAGAATGTAAGACCCTGACGGACCCAAGATCACCGAACCTGGGTATAAATATTTTAAAGGTGTCGGTTTGAGGTGAAAAGCCGATCCTTTTACACATATATATGACAATATGTATATATTTCAAAGTCTGGTGTACATGCAGGTGTTTGACACTAACTTTATCGCCTTGGTTTTGAAATGAGGCAGCCCGGGCTGCAAAAGGTGAAACCGGTACCCCTCCTGGGGTATTTGGCGGCATGTCCCTACAGCCCATAGCCACAACACTGAGGAAGAAATTGAATTCTATATGCAGTTTCCTGTATTCTAGTTCATTCTGAGCATAAAAATATTAGATCTTACACCAAAGGGTTTTATAAAAAAAGTTTTGAAAATAAAATTATTGAAGTAAATAAAGAAAACTTTAGCTGGACATTATACTTTTGGCTAAAAATATTGGCAGCCCACAGGGCTGCTGGCCATGGTCTGGACATTCTGGCAGCCCGACCAGATTCCAGGCAGCACAGGTCTGCCGGGCTACTGTTAGTGTCGTTCCCTGACATGTCATGGCCAGAGGAAACTCGGACTTACGTAATTTTTGTTTTGAAGTCCAATAACGTTCCAGTGTTTTTATGCTTATTCGTTTCATTTGATGGGGACATTTTTGTTTTTATCTTGTCATTTTTCAACATTAAGAAGATTGAATAACTGATTTATTGTTGTCATGCAGCCGTATTAGTGTTGTTTAGATGGCTGGTGTGGTCGGATCTAGACTAATATATATGTGTAGGGGATCTGGGATTTGATTTGACTGGTTCATAGCAGCCAGATAGTGCAATCGGTTAACAAATCGGACTAGAATTAAGATAATAAAGAGCTAGCTAAAGCCATCAAGAAAATATTCTTCCTTTGAAGAGAGACTTTAAACCTTGGGTCTATCTGAAAACAAATTTCATTTAGTGTCGCAACCTGATACACTTCAAGAAAATCAGCAAGGAAATTCGAAATCACAATTTGAAAGTGTGAAATATGAGGCTTAATTATTTTGTGTAATATCTTTTATTAGGGTCCTTGAAAATTGAATTAAGGCTATGGCCGTGTAATGGCTTTTGTATTTAATTTGGTTTGACCGGGTCTTTATGCACCATGTCGATGATTATATCATATAATCATAACTGCAAAGCAAAGCTTGTGTTCTGTTGATATATATAACAATTTTGTTTGTATGAATGCCCTTTACCTTTTTTCAAGGTCACATGATAGGGTTCAAATGTATTAAAATATTAAATCGCTTATTTTCAATAATCATGAGACATAATGCCAGCAGTACATGTATATGATGCTACAATGAAGGGTTTTACATAAAAAATAACCTTGACTTACTTTTGATATCACAGGGGTCAAGTAGGTTAGAATTGTTTTAACAAATTCTCATGCTATCAAGAGGCCCAGATTTGAGCCTATAGGGTACTGGATTGAAGGGTTGCCAAGTTTGTTCATATGGATGACCTTGACCTACTTTCAAGATCTCAAAAGTTAAATATGTTGAACTGTATTTAAATAATATCTTCTGAATAACTTAGATGCCCTTTAGTCCTAATATTGGCCATGCCAAGATAAAGGTCAACTCAGTTTTGTTCACAGGAATGACCTTGAACTGTTTTCAAGGTCACAGGGATCAAATGTTCTAAAATAATATGTTAAGCAAGTTAATATAACCAAGAAAGCAGCTATGTACATGTAGGATATGATGTTAAACTTATTTGTGTACTGGAATATTAAATATTTGATTCACATCAATGTCATCAATTAACTTTGAAAGTCACGTGAATAAAGTCTTTCAATATGATTTATTGACTTTATCAGGTGAATACAGGTGTTTAAACATTGTCACATATTCTCATATAATGTTCCTTTTTGTTCAGAAAATCAACAGAAGATGACCTGGATGACATTTTGAATGATATAACAGTGGATCCAGATTTTAAACCAATTGTAAGTAAAATATCTACATGTCAATTCATAAAGAAACATCAGCCTTGAACCCCTTTTCGTCCTATCACTTTTCACTTTATTTTTTCTTGATACTAACTTTATGTATACATATATACTGGTAAATATAAATGTAAACAATTATCTCATGATAAGACAACTTCATCCATATATCATCAATTATATTATGTCAGTATAATATGTCCATGCCAACTTATATAGAATATAACCTCTGTCAGTATAATATGTCCATGCCAACTTATATAGAATATAACCTCTGTCAGTATATGTCCATGCCAACTTATATAGAATATAACCTCTGTCAGTATAATATGTCCATGCCATGTGGTGCAGGTAGACGAAACTTTTGTTCTAACAGCTAATGTTTAAGCCTTGGTAACTGTGGAATTATTACTGGTAATTTAACATGACTGGAAATTAAGGAACTCATTTACACAGTATCAGATATGATCATTTCACTGTTATACTCCTATTTAAATTGTTTTTCAGAAATCCAGTGATGTAAAGTCAAGCAATCAAACTGTAATACGTCCAGAATCTGCCCGCAGGTAAGTCAACCAATTCTGTATTACAGACCATTACGTCCAACCCTTAATCCTTATTCAGTTAAATGTGTGTTAGATTATTTATGTCATTGAATTAGTAAGGGCACATTTAACATGATCTGTTATGATTCATAGATTAACAGACTTTATAATTAGGAGTCATTGCTTAGACAATTCCTTTTCAGGGGAGGTAATTACATGAATTATCAGGTATTACAGGTATATTATAACATTGTGTTTTACAGGTGTTTCCCGTTATATTTAGGAGGTTCTGCTAGCTCTCTAGGAATGGCCAATTCTCTAACCCCAAGGTAAGAAGGGAACGAAAGTGATACATATATCATGGTAGTAGAGGTTAACTACTTTTATATGCTTTACAGAGGATATTGAATGATTTCCTGTTGAATATAGCATATATTTCACAGGTATGACTGTATACATATATAGATGTACCAATATCTTTCACTCATGTTCATCACAGTGATAATATATTATTCATATATCATCACTGATAAAATAAGTGTGGATGAAGTTTTAATCAAGTATGAATTTCATCTGTAATAATGTAATAAACATTTATATTCCATTTATGGTATGTAATAACCTAATAAAAATAAGAGCACTAGACCGCTGGCAAATTTAGAAAATATCTTATCAGCTAAATATACATTTCATTGTTAAAGTAGATCATGAGAAAAACACTACTAGACCTGTGAATAGAACGAGAGACATCATTGTACACCCCACACCTGTGCATGTGCACCTTTCATTATGTCATGTCAGCCCTGTACTGTTGGATAGATCTGAAAAGGTGTGTCTCCTGACTTTGACTAAAATAATATCTCCAGGACTATGGATCACTAGTCTCTGAACAGGATGTGCAGGCTACACTCTGTGGTTTTTATCATAATTCATAGCTTTATCACAAGGGGTTGAGTCATGATTTGAAACAAAGAAAAAGTGCCAAAGTCATGGCTATCCAAAAGGGGAATGCTGTACTACATATGATTTGATCTTGTTTTACTTACAACAATTTCTTCTGTGTCTTCCATATGTAGGAAAGGGCCTGTTTCCAGTAATGTTAATTCTCCATAGGAGCCTGCCCCCGTATAATTTCTTATCTAGCTCAACTACAATGTTTTTCTTTTCCGAAGAATAATTTTACACCTTTCCGACACCCAGATTTCATAATGTCAGTGAAAATGTATTTTTATAAAGTTGTCATTTTGAGCATCAAAGACATAAGGTCGTAAATAAAAGAAGGTTATCTCGAAATTGTAATTCGCAACATAGTATAAATTTCTTTTGATAAATATTTCCAAAACATCCAACAGGAAATTTGAATCAGAGAAGGGGCCATTTTGGAAACAGGCCTTTACATGCAAAGACCCAATAAATCTACATAAACTACTGGGTTCTTTCTTTCCTGTCAAGTCTTTCTTTCTGTGTTTTGTTTTCATGTGTTGTTCTCACCTTAACATCCATCCTCATATGACTGACCCTGACTGTTGGTGTCACCTTGACATCCATTCCTCATTTGACCCAGACTGTTGGTGTTTCTTTGCCTTCATCCTCATCTGACCCTGGCTGTTGGTGTCATCTTGCCTTCATCCTCATGTGACCCTGACTGTTGGTGTCCCCTTGATTTCTAATAACCTATCCTCATTTGACCCTGGCTGTTGGTGTGCCCGTGACACCCATCCTCATATGACTCTGGCTGTTGGTGTCACCTTGATATCCATTCCTCATTTGACCCTAACTGTTGCAAAAACTTCAAAATTTATAAAAATTCATGATATAAGCGCAATATATGCAAAATATAATTTATGAAAACTTCTTTCTTTTTGTAGGTCCTGTGATCAGATGAGATGTACATCGTGTGATTTTAAAGTTGCCATTTTTGACAGTTTTGAATGGGATGCATCAACAGATTATCTATTTCTCAGGAATAATTGCCCAGACTTCCAAAGATTAAAATCGAAATTGCGTTCAAAACGAGGTAAGTGTTCACTGTCTGCTAAAATCTCATATATAACCCAATCATAGCTACAAGCATTCAGTTTATAATTTCCTTAACTACATATTACAAGTTATTACCTAATTTCAAGTTCTTTTAATATACAGTAAACTCTACAGCATAATTGCATGTTGCAGTCATACAAGGATACCACTTAGAGTGATGTCCCTTTACTACACGGAACAGGCCCATGTTCTGTATGCTGTAACCATCATAGGTATTAGTTCTTATCAGAGTGATGTCCCCTTACTAATAGGATAGGACCCTTGTTCTAGTATATGCTGTAAACATGTTGGGTATGACCTGTTACCAGACAGAGTTATGTGCCTTTAACTGCCAAAATCCTACCCAATTCTATAGGCAGCATCAGCACTCTACACTCCAGTTTATTGATTTAGGCGTGGTATTACTCAGATATTTCTTATATTCCTACAAGGTATTCAGTTTCTTCATCGGTTTATTAAACAGCTGGTATGATATCATAGCAGTACAAAAAATATATTTATGTATGTGTAAATAAATTTTAATTCATAAAAAAGTGCAGCTTTACTAGAGTGATGATAGTTGACTAAAGAACATAAAAGATAATTTGAACCCATTCTAAAGATGACTTGTTTCATTTCAGGTTGCCGGGCCTATTGCTGCCAGTGTTGTCATCGTTCTGTTTCCACTCTAGAAAAACTGACAGATTCTGCTCTTAAGTGGGTGTGTGGGAAACATTGACAACAGCCTATATTTAGACATTTATGATCCATGCACATTTCAAATTGACACCCTTCCTCATCAGTCGCTTTAGGATTTCCTTCCTGTGAGACAGTAATTGCAGGAAAATGTGGGGTTTTTTTTTCACAATACACCATCACCTCTTGGAAATTAATTTACTGTTGCTGTGGTGGGATTTCATACACAATCTTTAGGCACTGACAGAATGGATGATTCTTGTTTACTTATCTTGATGAAGGAATGTCATAACATTCTGGAAGCATCAGGAATTTCTGACAAACTGTTATTAACACAATAAGATTTCAAGTTTACACTTTGCAAAATGTTATATATATATATATACACTGTACATGTATATATATATATAAATAATACTGAGAAATTGAACTCTTTTATTTACACATCAACAAAAACCAAAACAGTATACACTAAGTACTGTATTTGTTTTAAATGAATGAACAGTGTTCACAGTAACCTTCTAGTAAGATTGTTGTAGAAAAGATTGAATTAATATGAAATTGTCTGAACAGTTTGTGAGGTGTAATGTTTGCTCTCATTCTTAGATACTTATTATTGACTTTGTGTGATGTCTGTGATGTTTTATAGAATCAAATTAAAGAATATGCTGTTTACATGACTATTTAAAGGGTTGTATGAAAAACAATGTTAATTATGTACATATCAAGTGAATTAAACTGAACTTATTAATATCATTCTCCTGTGTAATTACTGACAGACCCTGTGGTGTTAGGGGTGTGTAAACACCATTCTCGTGTGTAAACACTGACAGGCCCTGTGGTGTTAGGGGTGTGTAAACACAGACAGGCCTGTGGTGTTAGGGGTGTGTAAACACAGACAGGCCCTGTGGTGTTAGGGGTGTGTAAACACAGACAGGCCCTGTGGTGTTAGGGTGTATACACACCATTCTCCTGTGTAAACACTGGCAGGCCATGTGGTGTTAGGGGTGTGTAAACACCATTCTCGTGTGTAAACACAGACAGGCCCTGTGGTGTTAGGGGTGTGTGAACACAGACAGGCCCTGTGGTGTTAGGGGTGTGTAAACACAGACAGACACTGTGGCGTTAGGGGTGTGTAAAAACAGATAGGCCCTGTGTTGTTAGGGGTGTGTAAACACAGACAGGCCATGTGGTGTTAGGGGTGTGTAAACACAGACAGGCCCTGTGGTGTTAGGGGTGTGTAAACACAGACAGGCCCTGTGGTGTGAGGGGCGTGTACACACCATTCTCCTATGTAAACACTGACAGGGTGTTAGGTGTGTGTAAACGCAGACAGGCCCTGTGGTGTTAGGGGTGTGTAAACACAACCAGGCCCTGTGGTGTTAGGGGTGTGTGAACACAGACAGGCCCTGTGGTGTTAGGGGTGTGTACATACCATTCTACTGTGTAAACACTGACAGGCCCTGTGGTGTTAGAGGCGTGTAAACACAGACAGACCCCGTGGTGTGAGGGGTGTGTACATACCATTCTCCTGTGTAAACACAGACAGGCCCTGTGGTGTTAGGGGTGTGTAAACACAGACAGGCCCTGTGGTGTGAGGGGCGTGTACACACCATTCTCCTATGTAAACACTGACAGGGTGTTAGGGGTGTGTAAACGCAGACAGGCCCTGTGGTGTTAGGGGTGTGTAAACACAACCAGGCCCTGTGGTGTTAGGGGTGTGTGAACACAGACAGGCCCTGTGGTGTTAGGGGTGTGTACATACCATTCTACTGTGTAAACACTGACAGGCCCTGTGGTGTTAGAGGCGTGTAAACACAGACAGACCCCGTGGTGTGAGGGGTGTGTACATACCATTCTCCTGTGTAAACACTGACAGGCCCTGTGGTGTTAGAGGTTTGTAAACATTGACAGGCCCTCAAAATAGGGTGTATACACACCATTCTCCTGTGTAAACACAGACCCTGTGGTGTTAGGGATGTGTAAACACAGACAGGCCCCGTGGTGTTAGGGGTGTGTAAACACAGACAGGCCCCGTGGTGTTAGAGGTTTGTAAATACAGACAGACCATGTGGTGTTAGGGGTGTGTAAACACAGACAGGCCCTGTGGTGTGAGGGGCGTGTACACACCATTCTCCTATGTAAACACTGACAGGGTGTTAGGGGTGTGTAAACGCAGACAGGCCCTGTGGTGTTAGGGGTGTGTAAACACAACCAGGCCCTGTGGTGTTAGGGGTGTGTGAACACAGACAGGCCCTGTGGTGTTAGGGGTGTGTACATACCATTCTACTGTGTAAACACTGACAGGCCCTGTGGTGTTAGAGGCGTGTAAACACAGACAGACCCCGTGGTGTGAGGGGTGTGTACATACCATTCTCCTGTGTAAACACTGACAGGCCCTGTGGTGTTAGAGGTTTGTAAACATTGACAGGCCCTCAAAATAGGGTGTATACACACCATTCTCCTGTGTAAACACAGACCCTGTGGTGTTAGGGATGTGTAAACACAGACAGGCCCCGTGGTGTTAGGGGTGTGTAAACACAGACAGGCCCCGTGGTGTTAGAGGTTTGTAAATACAGACAGACCATGTGGTGTTAGGGGTGTGTAAACACCGACAGACACTGTGGTGTTAGAGGTGTGTAAACACAGACAGACACTGTGGTGTTAGAGGTTTGTAAACACAGACAGGCCCTGTGGTGTTAGGGGTGTGTAAACACAGACAGGCCCCGTGGTGTTAGAGGTTTGTACACACAGACATACCTTGTGGTGTTAGGGGTGTGTAAACACAGACAGGCCCTGTGGTATTACAAAACTAGAGGTTTGTACACACAGACAGGCCCTGTGGTGTTAGGGGTGTGTAAACACAGACTGGTCCTGTGGTGTTAGGGGTGTGTAAATACAGACAGGCCCCGTGGTGTTAGGGGTGTGTAAACACTGACAGACCCTGTGGTGTTAGGGGTGTGTAAACACTGACAGGCCATGTGGTGTTACAAAACTAGAGGTTTGTACACACAGACAGGCCCTGTGGTGTTAGAGGTTTGTACACACAGACAGGCCCTGTGGTGTTAGGGGTGTGTAAACACAGACAGGCCCCGTGGTGTTAGAGGTTTGTACACACGGACAGACCCTGTGGTGTTAGGGGTGTGTAAACACTGACAGGCCCTGTGGTGTTAGGGGTGTGTAAACACAGACAGGCCCTGTTGTTACAAAACTAGAGGTTTGTACACACAGAAAGGCCCTGTGGTGTTAGGGGTGTGTAAACACAGACTGGTCCTGTGGTGTTAGGGGTGTGTAAACACGCTCTCTATAGAAAATTCCTGTTAACACCAACAGTTACTGGCCCAGTAACTAAGTCCGACTTTAGATAAACACAATGGAGAGACACATTAACAGAACCTAACAATACACCATGAAGCAAACCACTAACAACACTAGAAGTCTTCTCGGACAAAGGCACTGATGAGAATGAGAAGCTCCAGTATCAAGTAAAATCTTCACGGGTTTCAAGATGGCTTGATCACCGACAAGTGAAACAAAACCTTCAGAAATGAAGGGAGAGTACTTCTCCAATACACTATCAGACTACCTCAATAGACAGTCACTTGGAATCTTCCTTAATATCAATAAGTGTCTGACTAGGCTTTGACATAGCAAAGAAGGATCTGACTGTTTTTGCCATTGCTCCTTGCTCTGGAGGAAATTACAGTCAGACATAGCATGTGTCCTACTTTTCTGCAGTAATTATAAACAGGACCAGAAGGAGACCTTCGATCTGGTTTGGAATCAGACCTAGCCTATACTTTAGGTATATCATTAGAAGAGCACAAACTGCTTGGTCCCTAGGCTGAATAACACCAGTACCTTTGGTACTGTTTTTCTCTTAAGAACTGGTTTTAATCAATGGTCCTTTGTGGTTGAGAGCGTAGTCATCAGCCATTACAACCGCTTCATTCAGTGATTCAGCCTTTCTCTCATCTAAATGAGTTTTGATATTTCCATAGATACGACGTTTGAATTCTATTAACAATAACTGCCCAAGTTTGTCAAAATCCTTGTCAATTTCTTAAGAAATACACCACCTATTGAGCAATTGTTCTTTCTCTCGAGCAAATTCTAAATAAGTTTGTTCTTTTTTATTTTTTGGAATTTTGAAATTTCTTGCGATAAGCCCCAGGTACAAAATCATAAGCATTTAGAATAGCTTTCTTTACTACCTGATAGTCTGCAATGTCTGACAAAGAAGAATAGATATATTTGGCCTCACCTATCAAAACGCTTTGTAGTAACATTGTTGGTTTATCTTCGTGCCATTTCATAATGTCAGCAATTTTCTCAAACTGTATGTTAATCTACCTTCAGAGGTTAGCACTTACGGACTGACTATTTCTTCTATACTATCTAATACATTAGAGTCAAGTTTCTCATTTTCATGAAAGTGTCTTATAACCAAATTTCTAATTTTAACTTTTCTCATTTATCTTTTTACAGTTAGTCCTAAATGTTTTCCTTACAGCAATAAATCGCTCCTGCTAGCTTTCCTAAGAACATCCCAGGAAGGCGCTTTAAACAAAGTCCTCTACCCTTATACTTGCATCCATAACCACTTAGCTGTTTGTTTTAAAGTATGAGTAATTTTTTAAGTAAATTTGACAAATAAACTTTATGTTAATATTTCAATTTTTTCCATTTTGATTTTAAGGTTCATATGATTAGCAAATCAAGTGATATCTTATAAGTATATAAATCACTACTCTGGTGCAAGTGAACAGAAGTAACTTGACTCTGCAAAACAAGCATAAATGTAAGTTTCAGGAGAACAGTTCTGTAAGGGCTGTCTCCCTTGATCACTAGTATTTATAACATACTGAACTCCTGTTGGACACGTAGTAGTATTTGGAACTCCGTCTCTGCTAGATACCTCCTCGAAACAATTTGTACTTCTTGATATGATGCTATAAATAATGTTTATTATCGTTCTACAGAGGAATATGGTATATAAGTTTTGTGCAGTTTTCGTTTGGAAGTGATGTTTTTATTGCCTATATAATCATATTATATGCTTAATGTATATACAACGTATGCTGTTATTTTTGTATACCTGTCCTGGTACTCGTCCAACCGGTTTGTCTTGTTCAAGTGTGTTTTAACTGTGTTACCTGTATTATGTGATGTCCTTGTCACGTGATTGCATGTTCGAACGTGTACCTGTGCGTACCCCGCACCGTCACTCACGCACTGGACAGCGAACGATACAGAACTCTAGTAGGGTATATTTTGATTATGAAAGTTACGACAGTTCTGAAACAGGACTTGTTGAAAAATGTGTGTCTGGAATGTTATTAGTTTTTGGGTTTATTTAATTGTACTTTACCTTTATTCAAAGTAACCTCCATGGAAGAGCATTTGCTTGATTTTTTAATAAGTTAAAATTCTTTAATTTGGTAAACATATTTTTGGGCGTGGTTCCCGTTTTGCTATACGTAAACTGTTTCATTTTAAAAGTCATTTGTTAAATATCATATTTAATTTTGTTGTTTTATTTTCAACAGAACCATAATATGTAAGCAGAAAAATCAATGTGTTGCTGCATGTGTCTAAAGACCCCTGTCAGAGTGGTAGTATTGTATTGTATTTAATACTCAGGTTATTTTTTTCATTCTAAATTATTTATTCATTGTAGTTGTTTTTTATTGACTAATTCTGTAATATATAATATTCACTGATTTATAATGTAATTATAATGTAATCAAGTTCGTAATGTTATTTGTAACCGTTACGGGTGGTACATATCGTGTAAGTCAGTATATGCCCAGTGTGTAATGTATAATGTCCATCTTTTATCATGTACCGTAGTGTTTATATGCTTTTTTGTGTTATTACAGAGTCTTCTTCTGTTGTTTCCGATAAATAAGATAAGATAGGATAAATAATCGTATCT
The DNA here is from genome assembly GCF_902652985.1 of Pecten maximus. Classification (NCBI taxonomy): domain Eukaryota; kingdom Metazoa; phylum Mollusca; class Bivalvia; order Pectinida; family Pectinidae; genus Pecten; species Pecten maximus. The sequence continues at coordinate 31,421,791 of NC_047025.1, forward strand.
TTTTGATATTGTGTGTAGCACTGAACCGGCTATATCAGCATTACATAAGTAAACATAACTGTATATTCGTTTAAAAAAACCATCTTAATTTTATAACAATAAACCTAAATACATGTTCAATTCAATGTGAAACAATGCTTATTCAAATGTAAGCGGACTTTAATTATAAAGTCTATTTATAGTACAACACTATATCGCACAGGAAGTGTCCGGGACTACCATTCCATTTGTTTACACATGAACCAGGAAGATATAGGTATAATTGATTAATTGCCAACACAAGACACAGACGAGGATTTCAAGGTTTCGACGTTTATGTGATCAGAACAAACACGGCTATAAACTACTTATGTGAGTATAACTATGATGCGGGATAGTCAACACTAAAATCACTACCTCAGGTAAGCTATCTATCCTTTTCAATATTGTAGCTTGCCGACAGGACTTCAGGGGCATAATTCATACTTCTCCTCAGGTAAGTAACCTATACTTGTACATATAGTAGCTAACCGACAGAACACGAGAAGCTCCTTACATACCCAACCTCAGGTAAGAAACCCATCTTTGTCAATGTAGTAGCTAGCCGACAGCACGTGAGGGGCATCATACATACCCCTCCTCAGGTAAGAAACCCATCTTTGTCAATGTAGTAGCTAGCCGACAGCAATCGAGGGGCATCATACATACCCCTCCTCAGGTAAGTAGCCGTTGCTTGTCAATAACAGCACTTGAGGGGCATAATATATATATGGAACAGGAAAAAAACAGAAAGTTGTATCACATATAACGAACGTGAGGTAACGCAGAAATAATTATCAGTGTGAAAATATACTGTCAGTATAGTAAACAAGGGTATGATTCTCAGCATAGCCATATATAGCTATATACTGTCACACCAATATCTTCAGACGAGCATACTTATCGGTGCAAATGGCTGTTAGATAACGCTACGTTTCAGTAAAATCAATCTTATATCGATTAAATTATTTCCCTACCGTCATGATTTGAAGGTGAGCATTACTATTACGGTATATTCGCCCCATACTTCAGTCAATATTTATTTATAGTTATATATTATACAGAAAAATGGGAAAGTCAACAAAGCGCGGGAATACGTAACATCTTACATCGGATTTGACCTAGATTTGCAATGGTGTCGTCGATGAAGTCGATGACTCTTACTAGTAACACCTCACCTTATCCTTCTTCTTGTTGTTTTTTTAATCACTGAATCACTGACGAGTCCTTGAATCATTGACGAGTCCAGGAATCACTGACGAGTCCCGGAATCACTGACGAGTCCTGGAATCACTGACGAGTCCTAGAATTACTGACGAGTCCTTTAATCACCAACTAGTCCTTGAATCACTGACTAGTCCTTGAATCACTGACGAGTCCTAGAATTACTGACGAGTCCTAGAATCACTAACTAGTCCTTGAATCACTGACTAGTCCTTGAATCACTGACGAGTCCTAGAATTACTGACGAGTCCTAGAATCACTAACTAGTCCTTGAATCACTGACTAGTCCTTGAATCACTGACGAGTACTGGGATCACTGAATTACTGACAAGCCCTTGAATCACTGACTAGTCCTTGAATCACTGACTAGTCCTTGGATCACTGAATAGTCCTTGAATCACTGACGAGTACTGGGATCACTGAATCACTGACGAGTCCTGGAATGGTGAAAAAGCTATTTGATGCCGATGAAAGTGTTAGTCACAAATGTATCTTTTGCACCCTCCATTGTTCTTTTCAATATGACATCAATAATTGATTTTAGTTCTTCAATGTGACTTGTTAAAGAGTTGTGATAAAATTCCTATGAAACTTGTCATTTTATTAGCTCACCGGTTACGAGTAACCGTGAGCTAATGCTGTCACCCCGGCGTCCGCGTCGGCGTCGGTGTCGGCGTCGGCGTCCCACTTTAAAGTTTTTGGGATAAGTTTTTGGAAAGCTTCTAAGTCCAAAAGTATACACCTCACACCCTTCTAATATGGTTTATACATTCATTAGAGGTCTAGGAGTAATGTTATGACAACATCATGCAGAACAAAATTGTGATTTTTTTCGCATTTTACCATTTTGTGAACTTAACTTTTTTAGCACCAAAATCCACTTTAAAGTTTTTGGGATCAGTTTTTGGAAAGCTTCCAAGTCCAAAAGTATACACCCCACTATACACCCATTAGAGGTCTAGGAGTAATGTTATGGCAAAGTCATGCAGAAAAAAATTGTGATTTTGTCGCATTTTACCATTTTGTGAACTTAACTTTTTTAGCACCAAAATCCACTTTCAAGTTTTTGGGGTAAGTCCAAAATTATGCTCTCACAACCTTCTAATTTGCTTAATGCATTCATTAGATGTCCAGGAGTGATGTTATGGCAAAATCATGCAAAAAATATCGTGATTTTTTTTGGGGCATTTTGCCATTTAGTGGACTTATTTTTTTTGGCACAAAACCCTCTTTAAAGCTTTTTGGGGTAAGTTTTGGAAAGCTTGTAAGTCCACACCCTTCTTATTTGGTTTATACATCCATTAGAGGTCTAGGAGCGATATTATGTGACGTACAATTTCAAAATTATATGCTTATACATACATAAAAAATGAATGCATAGTGTGATTGCTGCCGCCGGTGAGCTTTCGCAATCATTGATTGCACCTGTTTTAGATATGTGATGAACGGACAGTGTTCATGAAAATATGGAATGTACTGTGGTTTAGTAACGATGTTTTGATGCTGTTTCAAGGAAACGCCAAGGATGCTTCTTGAAACCAACGAGATGTTTTTTTCTTGTAGCGTCAGTAATGGTGTTTACTTATCTAAACTGCATTAACGTTTTGTGTACATTTTTGTTTTGAACATTGTTTTGATCTATGTCTATCCCAGGTTTATTCATCAATTGGTTCAAAGTATATTTCACGTTCAGAAAACACCAACATACAACGTAAAAGTTACTCTCTCTAAAAATTGAGGACAAAAATACAAACAAAATATAGATTCGCTAAAGACCCTTGAAAAAGAACAAGTAGCATAAGACCAGGTGTCCCGAAAGGGAGCGTCTTCGGCTTCATCAATAACACCCGACTTGAATATCTTAAGTCAAATAAGTGTAGTCGCATCCTAAAAACGAAGACTGATGTGTTGACAACGGAACCACCATACATATGGTTAAAGAGTATATCGAGCACGTCTGACTTCATACCGCACAAGAAAATATCATATTTCCAATTCATATCATGGTCTTCATCAAACCTGCAACTATAAACACCATGTGCTTTAAGTTTTTCCGTCAGTATTCAAGTGAATCTTGAAAAAAGATAACACGACAATGACTATATAATTTACAGGGGCATATAAGCACCGTAGAATTGGAAAAAATTAACGATTGGGAAATTGAAATATTCATACTTATCATACATCTTAGTTTAAATGTTCACTGTTGATAACGTTGTAAGTAAAGATCCAGGTAAGCGGCAGATGTTGAAGGGCTTTTAACGTCCTTGATTTCAGGTTTAAATTCAGGGTATACCCGACCGACAAGGTCGATAAAGTTTTTGTAATTTAAAGATAACGCATCGTTAATATACCTATAGGTGAAATTGACAAACTTAGAAAGGTCTCTGTTACCAAGTAGGAAGGAGGAGCAGAAAATAAGCAATTGGGAAACTGAAATCATTACGTTTATCATACAGCTTTGTTTTCCGCCGTCCCTGTTGATTATGTTGTAAAATCAAACGCTCTTAGGAGTTCTTCAAAACAATGATAATTAAACATTTATTTAGGTCTTCTTTATTTTCTCTGCTGAGCTTTCAAACTTTTGGCCACAAATATCTCTGACGAGTCGTCAAAGGGACGGAACAGTTGTGTGATATAGTAATATATTGATATTTCAGCACACACTGTATCGGTACTTAATTGATATTTAGAGGTGTTTTTAAATCTTAAATGTCTTTTTTACAGTACCATATATATAGATAGCTTCTATTTGCAAAAATAAAAGATAATCTTACCAAATATCATGTTAACAATTTTTTACGGGAAAATATTGGTATAAGAAATGGTCATTAAGATGAACTTTGCAGACGCACAGAATATCACACCAAAGAGGTGTCTAGTTGTTTCAAATATTTACCATAACGCAATTATTGTTTCGACTCCAGATATTTTCTGTTTCGGTTTGTATATTTTTTATCTTGTATCTTAAACGATACCTCATCAATCTACTTTTCTATATTATAGTGCTATCATGAATTGTTCGGAGCACGAGGACCAGCCTGTCGTCATGGTTTGTCAGACAGAAATGTGAGACCTGTTTGGTTTGTGTCAACTGTATAGCTGGAGCACACAATAAACATGCACTGTCAACCCTGGTAAAGGTCGGGAAAAATGGAAAAGAAACGCCTCCAGGGCATATCCACGGCAAATATCAAATGCCTGGAAAACCAAAAAGAGAAACTAGAACGTATAAAGAACATGAAACACCAGACACGAGAATCTATTAAGACAGTACAAACATTACAAGAGAGGTTGGGGCTGATTCTTCTCACTGACGACTGGATAAAGATTATCCTGGAAGGGAAGGAAACGAAAACGAAACCAACCATAGAAGATCTCACTACACTTCCTGGCACATCAACATCAACCGACGTTGAACAAGCATCAGATTGTGTGGGTAGCGTCTACAGGCACAAATCACTGGAAACAGTCTCTTCTATTCCCCTCTCAAATAACTACAGTATCACATGTATTGCTCCTGTTAAAGAGAACAGTTTCTGGGCTATAATAAATAAAGAAATTCAGATGTGCAAGAAACAAGGAATCATTAAAAATATCAGATATGGAACACAAATTCGTGGAATAGCCATTACAGTGTCTGATAAATTACTGGCAACATGCACTGATGACAAATGTGTGAAGAAGATCACATCTGAAGGTAAACAGCTACATAGTTTTAGTACAGATCCTCTGATACCTAACCAACTATGTGTTGCAAGTAATGGTGACATTTTAGTTACGCTCGTTTCCTCGTTTGAGGATCCAATTCCGGAGACAGTTGGAGTAGTGAGTCGGTACACACCACAGGGAAAGAGGATGATCACGTTTGAGAGGGACCGATTTGGTAACACTATATGTCCTAAGTATGTAGCTGCTAGCCGAGTCTCTGACATGGTAGTGGTAACAACACACACTAACAACGATAGTGATGGCTGGTTTTATGGTCACGTGATGGTGATGACTGGGGACCTACAGGTGAAGTTTCGGTACCTCGGCGATGGCCAGTTCATATCTGGTGACCAACAGTTTCACCAAGAAAGTTCCACCAAGCACTTCAGTCCTGGTATCGACAGTAAGGACCACATCATACTTGGGGACATCAAATCAGGTAGTGTAGAGATTATAGACAAACATGGACACAGACTTCAGTGTCTGGGGCAGGTCGATGGGATTAGTTACCTCACCGTTTCTATTGACGATCAGTTGTGGGTTGGACTGACCACGGGTCAAGTGCAGGTATACAAGTACACGTGAATCTAAACTTACCAGAAGCTGTTGTATCACGGTACATAAGTGCTTGTGTACTCCTAATCGGAAATCTACATTCAGTGAAGAATTCATATTCATTTACGTTTTCAGCACGGGTAGGAATAGATGATTATTTATATAGATTTAGTATTAATATAGATAGATTATTTAAAAGGGATAATACTAGCGAAGAAAAAGAAACGCAAGTTTATTTTCGATAGTTATTATTCTACATGATTCTTTGATGATGTGTGCATGGTGTGGGTTTCTCGATTATTTCATCTTCACTGAATACATTATGATGCTTTTTGTTGTCCTATCACAATCGCTGTTAGCGTAAATACCGTTAAAACAAGGATGCCCTACGTCGTTTCCTGATCCAAATCGGTAGCTTATGTGGCTATCCCTGGCACAGTCGCAGCTCTTATTCTCCTTAACATTGATGGGTGTTTAACCCCTGAGGGATATTCCACTCCTTAATAAGGACCTATGTGAGTTGAGCGACGTTATATGGGACATCGACGTGCTTTCTAACCCTTCTGTCTAGCTCCTCCAACAAATGCTCGATTTGGGACATATTTGGAGTGTGTGTTGGTCAATCAAGAACTGGAATGTTGTTTAAAACCAGAAAGTCACAACAAACCCTAGCAACATGGGGCATCGCTTTGTCTTGCTGCAACGTAAGGTTACGTTGATGGATAAGAGGAAGAACGTGTGGCCTCAAGACCTCATTCCGATATATTACTGCTGTAAGATTACTATCGATAACCACGAGAGGTGTTTTCATGCCTTGATATATCCCTGACCTTACCGAAACAGACCATCCACCGAATCTGTCGCTTTCCGTTACGCAAGCATCTGAATATCGCTCACCACGACGTCGATAGACACGTTGTCGTCCATCTGACATGTACAGCGTAAAGCCAGACTCATCCGTGAACAACACGTGTCTCCAATGGGCCAAACGAAAGCCGATGAGGTGCAAGCAGCCACTACATTCCACGTTGACGCCGCCTCTGCGTAAGTGGCGGACCGACATAGGGACGTCGTGTCCTTAAATAAAACTCCGGCAACCGATTTCTAACCAATCTTGATGGTTGGTTGACACAGTGTTAACACGCTTAACTTTCACCAAGGCGGCCGGGGTTCGATTTCCCGATCGGACGTGAAAAGGTATGAGGTCACCTGCCCGGCCACGTTGGGTTTCCCCAGGTACTCCGGTTTCCTCCCACAGCAAGACACCTCGCGCGCTTCTATCTGTGCCAAAAATCGTGATTAATATAAGCTGGTATAACTTATTTCGCAATGGTTGTAAAATAAATAAAGTTGACATTTTTGACCGATCTTGGACAAAACTGGCCGACTATGAGTGCCGACAACTTGACGTGCCGTCGCCGTCTGAAATCGGTTACGGAGGTTCGAGAATCGTACACCTCTATCTTGACGTCACGACGTAATGCGCGGGCGTCCACTCCTGGGACGGTCACCCCATCTCCTTGTGACTCTGATACGCCCAACTTAACGGGATATTGTTGTCTCATGTACACCATATAATGCGAATGCCCCTACAGTATCAGGGCAATGGCCCTACCCCTATCGACTTCACTCAAACGCAACATTTTGCTGTGCCATCGCTTCCAGAAGAAATGTTTTGTAACTGCTCTGTGCTGTTCCAATGAGTACCCCAGATGAACGCTTTCTTCGAAAATCTGCTGAAAGCTACAGCGTCGAGCAGGGTCACGGTCCACTGAATTTTAACGGGAGAACATTTTCACAATTCACGGAGTTAGCTCAGTGTGACATTTATTATTTAATTGAATTTAGAAGACGTGTCTAAAAGTTATATTAGAAAAACCGAACTTCCTTTCCTTTTTTCCGCTATTATATATGTATTCATCGGGGGTTTTTTGTTTTTTTTTTAATCCTATGAAACAGAACGTAATGTTGTTTGCTTTAATAAACATCATCGATAGAAAAAAAATAGGCAAGGAATCACGATAAATATACAATTAGAAGTCCAGAAGACAAGATGATTTCTCATGTAAAGGATACTTCAGTGTTATATAGGAATATTTCGTATGTTGACGCTATATTAGTGTTATCTTTAATAGTGTTATTAACATTTGAATATAATTTGAAACATAACGGACATGTTCTTAACTTAAGAATAAGTGTAAAAAGTTTATTCAAGGAAACCTACGTTCTATTTCGACCAATCGGGTTTGAGGGATCAGTTCAAACACAATACTAGTGTCACCGGTCAGTTCAAGATCAGATAGCTGACAATCAGTATATACAATTCAAGCTTCGAATTTTTTTGAATAGCTTGAATTTTTTCGAATGACAAGCACAATATGAAATATGATGTATAAGATGCAAATGAGTTAATGCAATTGTGTGAAAATATGATAAGCGTGATTCATTGAGTATTACTACATTATTGACAAAATGTTATTATTATTCATGCTTTAGTTATTTATTATAATTTGTTAAATGTATTATCTGCGAGGAAACTGAATGTCTTTTTGACATGTTTACGGACGAATGCTTATTTTGATACGGAATAAACACATGAAACGGAGAATTAATCGTGTATGTGATAATTTCTACATATGACACAGACAAAAGTGATTGCAAGACACGGCCGGTAAAACCCTTAAATGACTATATTAGAAAAAATTAAATGATGGTTCGTTCGTTAACCAAGATTTTTAGTTTATATAGATAAAGGCAAACACTGACAGTTATATTCCAGATACTGAGTAAAAACCCTTACCTTGTCCAATTACTGAAGATTTGTTTTTATATCTCATCTAAATTAGGATACATTTTCAGACGGGAAACCCTTGTGGTAATTGAGCATTTTATTCCACTTTGATGAGTTGAAGAGCAGACCTGTGAAACGAAGAAGTGCTATCAATAAATACAAAAACTGAAACTATTACATTATGCAATGTTTGAATATCAACAAAACTTATATATCTACGCAACACCTGGGGGTTCAGGTATACTCATACATCAAAACATTCACTTTTATCAATAACTTTCGTCTAAAACATTAATAAACTTCATAAGTTGAACAATTGTAGTTTATTTATGCATAAAAAGTACTAACCAATATTAGTCGATATTGTATACAAAAAAGTAGCTTAAAATTCAAGATGAGCAAACCGAAGACTGTTCCATTTTCCTGATGTCAAAACAACGTTTTGCATAAGTATGTGTTTGTGTCAGTAGAAAGAGCATCGGGTAACTGGTCTCCCAACACTATTTATATCATATATGTATTTTCTTTGTTTAAAATGAACTACGCGACTTCTCGAAAACGAAATGCTAGCTTATCAGTGAAATGTTTCCGTCTGATTTCTTATTAGACTCTCATTCGCAACAGCAATCCCGATCCTAAAGTTAGAGGACGCACTTATCCTCTTGTTATGAGGGTATTTTCCTTCAAAAATAGCAGGAGGATAAGTAGTAGTTTTGTGAATTATACACAGCGTCCCTTCTTCTCCAAACACAAATGGAGTTTTCAAAATTTTCCCAATTGCTGAGTGTTGATTGCCTACGTTTAAAATTCAAGACATGGATTCGAGAGACGGTGTTTTAAGAAAAGCTTAGAAAAGTTTAATAACGTCATCATGATCTGAATTAGAAATATTTGAAAATTTTCATATATGGTACGAAGATTGAAATGTTGGATACTTGTTAATATGATTGGCCATAGTTTTATTATTACTTCTTACTCCAGGAAATCCTTCCTCTTAAATATTTCTAACGCGAAACATTACAAGATTTAAGGATAGTTCCTTAACTACGATTTCCCCTGAAATCTGATAACGTTTTCTTTTGCAGTTTTCTAAGTTAGGAAAGTTGAAACCAGGGCTGGACGGTTTTGTTTGTCCTCATCTTGTTCTCATTTTGAGATCGTGCATTACCTGGATTAGAACTAGATTGACATTAAAGGTATCGTCGGTGAAGCAGAAAGTAGCTTCCCAGAACACCTGATGCCATTTTAAAATCGTTCTAAGATTGCTGTGTAAACATTTTGGTTCCTATATTGTCCCTTCTATCTTTCCGGAATTACAGCGTTAGGTGGACCTTCGGTAACATGTTGGTATTCTTTCGTTGATTATATCAAAAACAACAGAGATTACCATAAAATTAGGACAAAGTACAAAGGACAAAGACTTGTAGACCTTTGAAAAAGTGTTACGATGGAATGTACAAAACGAATAGGAATAAAATATGAAGTAATGAATAAAACTACATACAGAGATAATTATATGATGATCATTATGATCATAAACACTCGGATACGTTATTCTTTTCGATGAAATAATATGCTCATTAAAAGAAAATATCAAAATCTATCTCAACGATTTACATTGCGCTACTTTAATGGTTTACCGTGGATTAAATCAGCAGATAGGACGTAATTTTCAATGACGATTTTTCTGTAAATAATAACGATCAATACATGTAATCTTAAATCTATAGTATCACAATTCAATTATAGTCAATGCAGAGTAACTCAATAAAAATCTTACATTTAAAAATCGTGTTGATAGATATTTACATCGACAAGAGGTGTATATTGCTTAAAACATGTGTACCGTTGTATATAGTTTGAGAACATTTTCACAATTCACGGAGTTAGCTCAGTGTGACATGTATTATGTAATTGAATTTAGAAGACGTGTCTAAAAGTTATATTAGAAAAACCGAACTTCCTTTCCTTTTTTCCGCTATTATATATGTATTCATCGGGTTTTTTTTGTTTTTTTTTTAATCCTATGAAACAGAACGTAATGTTGTTTGCTTTAATAAACATCAACGATAGAAAAAAAATAGGCAAGGAATCACGATAAATATACAATTAGAAGTCCAGAAGACAAGATAATTTCTCATGTAAAGGATACTTCAGTGTTATATAGGAATATTTCGTATGTTGACGCTATATTAGTGTTATCTTTAATAGTGTTATTAACATTTGAATATAATTTGAAACATTACGGACATGTTCTTAAATTAAGAATAAGTGTAAAAAGTTTATTCAAGGAAACCTACGTTCCATTTCGACCAATCGGGTTTGAGGGGTCAGTTCAAACACAATACTAGTGTCACCGGTCAGTTCAAGATCAGATAGCTGACGATCAACATATACAATTCAAGCTTCGAATTTTTTTGAATAGCTTGAATTTTTTCGAATGACAAGCACAATAAGAAATATGATGTATAAGATGCAAATGAGTTAATGCAATTGTGTGAAAATATGATAAGCGTGATTCATTGAGTATTACTACATTATTGACAAAATGTTATTATTATTCATTCTTTAGTTATTTATCATAATTTGTTAAATGTATTATCTGCGAGGAAACTGAAGGTCTTTTTGACATGTTTACAGACGAATGCTTATTTTGATACGGAATAAACACATGAAACGGAGTCATCGTGTATGTGATAATTTCTACATATGATACGGACAAAAGTGATTACAAGACATGGCCGGTAAAACCCTTAAATGACTATATTAGAAAAAATTAAAAGATGGTTCGTTCGTTTAACCAAGTTTTTTAGTTTATATAGATAAAGGCAAACACTGACCGTTATACTCCAGATACTGAGTAAAAACCCTTACCTTGTCCAATTACTGAAGATTTGTTTTTATATCTCATCTAAATTAGGATACATTTTCAGACGGGAAACCCTTGTGGTAATTGAGCATTTTATTCCACTTTGATGAGTTGAAGAGCAGACCTGTGAAACGAAGAAGTGCTATCAATAAATACAAAAACTGAAACTATTACATTATGCAATGTTTGAATATCAACAAAACTTATATATCTACGCAACACCTGGGGGTTCAGGTATACTCATACATCAAAACATTCACTTTTATCAATAACTTTCGTCTAAAACATTAATAAACTTCATTAGTTGAACAATTGTAGTTTATTTATGCATAAAAAGTACTAATCCAATATTAGTCGATATTGCATACAAAAGTAGCTTAAGATTCAACATGAGTAAACGGAAGGCTGTTTTCCATTTTCCTGATGTCAAAACAACAATTTGCACAAGTACGTGTTTGTGTCAGTAGATAGAGCATCCGATAACTTGTGTCCCAACACCATATATATTATGTATTTTCTTTGTTTAAAATTAACTACCAGACTTCCCGAAGACGAAATGCTAGCTTATCAGTGAAATGTTTTTTTCCGTCTGATTTCTTATTAGACTCTCATTCGCAACAGCAATCCCGATTCTAAACTTAGATGACGCACTCATACTCTTGTTATGAGGGTATTTTTCTTCAGGAAAAACATATGGCATTTTCAGAATTTCCCCAATAACTGAGTGTTGATTTCTGCTTACGTCAAAAATTCAAGACATGGATTCGAGAGACGTGTTTTAAGAAAAGCTTAGAGGATCTTTATATCGTTATCATGATCTTAATTGAAAATATCTAAAATTTTCCGTATGTGGTACGAAGATTGAAATATTGGATACTTGTTAATATGCCTGGCCATAGTTTTATCATTGCTTCTTACTCAAGGAAATCCTTCCTCTTAAAATATTTCTAACGCCAAACATTACAAGATTTAAGGATAGTTCCTAAACTACGACTTTCCCTGAAATCTAATAACGTTTTCTTTTGCAGTTTTCTAAGTTAGGAAAGTTGAAACCGGGGCTGGACAGTTTAGTTTGTCATCATCTTGTTCTCATTTTGAGATCGTGCATTACCTGGATTAGAACTAGATTGACATTATCGGTGTCGTCGATGAAGCAGAAAATAGCTTCCCAAAACACCCGATGCCATTTTAAAATCGTTCAAAGATTGCTGTGTAAACATTTTTGTTCCTATCTTGTCCCTTCTATCTTGCCGGAATTACAGCGTTAGGTGGACCTTAGGTAACATGTTGGTATTCTTTCGTTGATTATATCAAAAACAACAGAGATTACCATAAAATTAGGACAAAGTACAAAGGACAAAGACTTGTAGACATTTTGAAAAAGCGTTACGATGGAATGTACAAAACGAATAGAAGTAAAATATGAAGTAATGAATAAAACTACATACAGAGATAATTATATGATGATCATTATGATCATAAACACTCGGATACGTTATTCTTTTCGATGAAATAATATGTTCATTAAAAGAAAATATCAAAATCTAAAGTATGAAAGAAACTACATTATATTATCTCAACGATTTACATTGCACTGTTTTAATGGTTTACCGTGGGTTAAATCACCAGATTGGACGTAATTAATTACGATCAGTACATATAATCTAAATCTATAGTATCAATATTCAATTATAGTCAATGCAGAGTTATTCAATAAAAATCTTACATTTAAACATCGTGTTGATATATTTTACAGGTACGTCGACAAGACAAGAGGTGTATATTACTTCAAACATGTGTACCGTTGTATATAGTTTGACCTCGACATTGGGACATAATACCCTCTCGGGTGTAGTTGGACTTTAATTCTGTACTCTATTTATGGAAGGGTATGTTTTCGCAGGAAGTAGTAGGAAATATCATTTGTTTATATCTACAATAGAGAAGACAAACACAGGTAAGTCAAAACATTTAAGTGAATGTTTCCATCAACTGCTACAAAACAAATGATCACCATAGTTTTACTATAGTTCAGGAAAACAACATTCAAGTCTCAAGTTGTATACGAGGGGAACAACACACCTACCAAAGCTAAGGTAAATGTCCGATGTTTGTCAGTAGAGTAACTTCACGATAGCATAGCGATGGTGACATAATACATGTCTAGTCGTAGGTAAGCAACATATAACCCATGCAAACACTACCTCACGTAATCTTAGGTGTATTTGTCAGTTTATAATACTCCGGAAAGGGGGAGGGGGTATATGGGATATGGAGTACCATTAACTATCGTCTAGTATTCACATACAAGATAACACAGGGGTCTATAAGAGCTTTGTACTTTTTCTTTATGTAGCTTCACCTCAGGTATAGATAACTGTACTTTTCAGTACAGTAATGTTCGACAAGGAGGCTATGGTATAATGACATTTCATTCCAAAGCCAAAATTAAATGCTTATTGTCCGCTTCCTTCAACAAGACCATACAAAGACAAATTGTTCGTAAAATTCACTATTCTTTATATAAATAAATTGAATTCTTGATATAAAATACATATTTTCTGATATAAGAATAACATCTTGAATAGCATCTTGCTACTACCTATTAAATATAAAAATAAAAATATGCTATGATATCAGAAAATCAGAAAAATTATTAATAAAGAGTAGGACATTGTCTAATAAATTTCCGATTTCGAAAAAAGAAAGGATTTGAGTTTATAGTATATGTACCAAAAATGAATTTTTCATATAAAAAATCATTAGCTTTCGGTGATATCAAAACTTCGAACTTTTGAAAAAAAAATCATAATTTGATCAATTTTTTTCTGATGTCAACACTGCATATCAAATCATCCCCTATTGTTCGTAGGCAATCCAGATAAGCATGGTTACGAAAAAAAAACGATCTAGGTACGTCTAGTTATACCGATTCCATTTATGTTGATCCTTAAACACTTACTGGTTGTCTGTCTCCACTGTTTATCGTCTCGGTAAATACTAGAACCATTCAATCATAGTAAAACATGTACATACAAATATCCCGCCTTGTCTTACCTTGTCAAAGGCTTATCTAAAGTCATGGATATCATTCTACTCCAGTCCATTTGTGAGGAAATTCAACTAAAACATAAAATGAATACCTATAAAACATTTTCATGAATCTTTTGAAAAAAAATGACTGGTTCTAAAAATCATTTAAAACTTGTATCTATCATATTTCTCAGGTAGATAAAGCCAAAAATTAAAAAATTAAATGGTCCATAATTATTTGACTAGCCACTTTCAACACAATGATCCTGATACATGTATCCCACATTATCATGTTCATATCATGCAGCTAGCAAGTAATAGATTTATCTATGTTACACAAGAACTCTCGCACGTAAATGTAAGGGTTCCTGGCGTTTCCCTGTGTTTTGGCATATTCGCCGTTCCTGTTAAAGGTGTATATCGATAACCAATTTATATTTGAATCCTTCCACGTTTAAATTGATGTACTGACCTTGTGGTATTTCATTTTTCTATACTACAGGGCCATCATGAAGTGCTCGTTGCACAAAGACCAGACCGTAATCATGGTTTGTCAAAGGCAGGAATGTGAAACTTGTTTGGTCTGTGTTCTCTGTATAGCGGGACCACATAAAGGACATGAGATGACAACTCTGGAGGAGGTCGGAAAATCAGTGAAGATACTACTCCAGGAAGAGTCCAAGGCAACCATCAAATATCTCGAAGATCAGAATAAGCAACTGAAACGTATTAAGAGGATGGAACAGGTAAATGACCAAAAACAGAAGAGCGTCCATAAATTGATGGAAGCACAAGGTCAACAGATGCACGAATATGTGGATAAAGTCATAAACCATATGACTTCCCAGTTTAACAATAAGTATGAACGACGCCTGAAAGAGTTGAAGAGCATATATCAAAAGACAAAAGATTCCAGTGAGACAATACAAACATCACAAGAGAGGCTGAAACAGATTCTAGAAACAGACGACTGGATACAAATCATCCAGGAAGGGAGGAAAACAATGACAGTTCCCATAGTAGAAGATCTCCCCGAGGATACCACACCAGAAGTAAGAGTAGAGGAAATCAACAAGACTCTTGTTACCGGGATCCTGTCCGCTCTACAGCAATGCCAGCCTCAGACTACAAGTTCACCCAGTGAAGCCGAAGTTGTTGAACACACATCAGATTTTGAGGGAACCATCTACAGACACAAAACATTAAAATCAGTTTCTTGTATAACGATTTCACCAGACTACATATCAAGCGTTGCTCCAGGTAAAAATGATACATTTTGGGTTATAATAAACAAGGAAATGAAATTCTGCAACAAACAAGGAATTGTTAACAACACTATCAGAAATGAAACGAAGATTCGTGGGATAGCTATTAAAGAGTTTGATCAGGTACTTACAACATGTCCTGATGGGAAATGTGTAAAGAAGATCACATCTGGGGGTAAACAGTTACACAGTTTTAGTACAGACCCATTGACGCCTAACCGATTATGCGTTGCAAGTAACGGTGACATTTTAGTCACGCTCGTTTCCTCGTTTGAGGATCCAATTCCGGAGACAGTTGGAGTAGTGAGTCGGTACACACCACAGGGAAAGAGGATGATCACGTTTGAGAGGGACCGATTTGGTAACACCATATGTCCTAAGTATGTAGCTGCCAGCCGAATCTCTGACATGGTAGTAGTAACTTCTATCACAAATCAAAGTAGTGATAATTACTTCAATGGTCACGTGATAGTGATGACTGGGGACCTACAGGTGAAATTCCGGTACCTCAGTGATGGCCAGGTCATTCCTGGTGACCAGCAGTATCACCAAGACATTTCCACCAAGCACTTCAGTCTTGGTATCGACAGTATGGACAATATCATACTTGGGGACATCAAATCAGGTAGTGTAGAGATTATAGACAAACATGGACGCAGACTTCAGTGTCTGGGGCAGGTCGATGGACTGAACGACCTTACCGTTTCTATTGACGACCAGTTATGGATAGGAAAAAAGGCAGGACAAGTGGAGGTATTTAAGTATATGTAAATCTAAGAACATCCTTACTATAAGTGTTGTAAATTCGAATGTATACCCTGTCATATATTTAATTAAGAAAGCAACACGTGCTTCATATTCTAGATTGCACTTCTGGTGGAAACGTCTTAACTCTTTAAAATTCAAAATGTTAAACGCTCGTTTTAGTGCCTATTTCTGAAAAATGACACTTGCAAGTGATCGGAACTGCCCCACGTAGGTTTCGAACTTGCAACCCATTGGTTGAGGGCTAGTGATAAGTGCCGGGCACCACTCGGCCCCCTCTATGTTTTAAAGTCTGGTGGTATCAATTGTACCATAGTTTACCTACAAATAGTGAGTGTTTCTCTTGTCATATACAATGTTATGTTGTTTGTAACTTTCTCGTACCCCTTGGATTTTCACCGGACGGATATCTCTAGGCTTGCTTGGTAAAGCAGTTCGCATAATTAACGCAATGAAGCTAATTAAACGCCGAGATTCACCAAGTCAAGGCGTCATGAAGAAAGAAACCGTAAACACAGAATAGTGTTTTAGTTTCACCTTTACTTTCCCGCCATAGACTTTCCTTTCAAAATTTCTTTTTTTCTTGTGTGTAGATGAACTACTATATAACTACCGCTTTACTAACAATGATTAACTGTTATCTGGTTGAGTTTGGTCAACTTATGAAGGATAGAGTAAGATCTATCATAGAGAGCAGACTGAAGGACGAAAACCAAGGCAGGAACAACCATGAGACAACCACCAAGTATTAGTAGAAGATATACATTGTATGGAGGTAACCAAGAGACACTCCAGTATGGTGGGCTAAAAAAGAATGAGATTAAGGGGCACCTAAACAGCAAATCCAACCAAAACAGTTGATATTTTACAAGGCTATACATCCCTACTAGGGTGCAATTTAATAGAAGTAACTTGATAAAATTTTGATATGAATCATGTCAAACTGTGGGCCTTGCTGTTGACATTCAATTTGTTCAGTACTTCGTAAATTTCAACAAAACATGAGAAAAATGCATGTTTCAGGGGGACATAATTAACTCATTTGTATTGCATTTATTGTGCAAAACAGTCATGGCGTTTTGCTAACAAGGGTCTAAAGCACAAAATAGGAGCATTGGTTTGACTAGATTGGACTTTATGATATGTATTAACACTGATTTTATTTAGACCTTGAAATGCAAATGGCGGTTGTGAATAATATCACACAATTATTATAAAAAGGTATTTCAAACGTCAACAAGAGCTGTTGGAGAACAGCATAGATCGTCTCGCAAATGTTTGTCAATAAATAATTAAAATATATTAATTGGAATGGTTTGCAAATTGCATTAATAATATTTATATTGTTTACTTGATCAGATTATGCTTTGTGAATTCATGCAATTTTCAAAACCATACCAATTTATATATATATGAATTATTTATTGACAAACATTCGGGAGACAAGCTATGCTGTTGTAGATTAAATGAATATATTAAATACAAATGTAATTGCTTTTGGACATATTTCTTCAATTTTTTGCCAAAATATTATCCTAATGAGAGTTGTCTCCCTTGAAAAATGTGGACCGGTATAAATTGTCTATTGTGAGCATTTTCACATTGTTTTATTTTCAGTTTCACCCAAAGAAGGGATAGTGTAACTCCATAGGGACTCTTTTACCAAATATCAGCACCCTAGTACAATCATAAAGTGATGTGTTAAATAGCTTTCAACATTTGCACAATTTTTTTTTTTTTAAATGTGTTTTTTCCAAAAAAATATTTCAGTTTAACTCCGGCAAGGGATAGTTTAACCCCCACAGGGAACCTAATACCATGTATTACTATGCCTTTCAACACTCACAATATAAACTTAACACAAAGTCCAAAGATTTAAAAACAAAAACAAAAAAACACAGATTTAAAAAGGAAAAATCCAATTTTGTTTTTTAAAGTTTTACTCCAGGAAGGGACTGTCTTACTCCATAGGGACTCTATTGCCAAATATCAGCACCCTAGTACAATTATAAAGTGATGTATTAATACCTTTCAACACTTGCACCAAAAACTTAACGCAGAAATATTCTAAGTCCAAAAATTTGAAAATTCTGGTTTTTACCCCCAAAAATCTTTTAGTTTAACTCCGGCAGGGAATAGTTTAACCCAAGAGGGAGTTTATTACCAATTATCAGCACCCTAGTACAATTATAAAGTGATGTATTAATACCTTTCAACACTTGCACCAAAAACTTGACGCAGAAATATTCTAAGTCCAAAAATTTGAAAATTCTGGTTTTTCCTCAAAAAATCTTTAAGTTTAACTCTGGCAGGGGATAGTCTAACCCCAGAGGGACTCTATTACCAATTATCAGCACCCTAGTACAATTATATAGTGATGTATTAATACCTTTCAACACTTGCACCAAAAATTTTCAAAAATCTGTTTTTTTTCCAAAAAATCTTTTAGTTTAACTCCGGCAGGGGATAGTTTGACCCCCATAAAATTTAACATTTGGAAAACCAACGCCGACGCCGGAGTGACGACATAAGCTCTCACTCTTCTTCGAAGAGACGAGCTAAAAATGCTCATATTAGATACAATAGAGAACTCAAGATATGGCAGGAAGACTGACTTTAGGAAGAAATGTTCATCCGTTGAGTTTGGGGTAAAAGATATATATTTCTGAAAAAGGCCCAAAACTCATCAGTTTGACAATTTGTCTTAAAAAGTTCATTCTTACTATAATCAGATGTCTTAAAAGTATGATATAGGAGTATTTTTAATGGCTGAAATGCCTCCCTTTATGCCATATTTGTGTAATATCATCCACAGCCGCCATTTGCATTTCAAGGTCAAAACAAAATATGTGTTTATACGTACATAGTCAAATCCGGTCAAACAAATGCTCCTACCCTGTGCTATGGACACTTGTGAGCATGACAGCTGGGCTGTTTTTCAGGTTTAGTTATTTTTGTGACTTAGAATTATTCTATGCTATATAGATGACCCTTAAGAGAAGGTATAGTGAAATTTTAACTATTTTCTATGTGAAGTACACTAGGCTGGAACTACAACACAAGCAGAACTGATATTCTACGTATGAAAGACAATTCTTGTACCGACCTTGTATCATTGTAAAGACGAGGAATCAAAGGAAGCAGTCGGTATTGGTAAAAGAGAATTGTGCTTATGTGAACACACAAAATTTATAGAGCACGGATATACTTAACTGCATAAAGGCATTCATGCACATGTGCTTTACATTCTTTAATAATTCAATAAAGAAAGATATGAAATTTGGTGTTGTTAAATTAATTTGAGATGTATCTAAGTCTTTAATTTGTAGTGAATGGTACTAATATAATGTGTCTTGTACCATACTGTGGAAGCCAAGCATGCCGAGACATACCAAAACAAGAGGCCCAGGGGCCTTAACGGTCATCTGACTCTAAATTAAAACCCTTATATTATTGCAGTATGTATTCTCTGTAGCAAGTATATAGTGGCACTGTTGGCCATGGTGGCCATCTTGGATTTCTGACCGACCCAATAAATAACAACACTTGGTCTGGATCATATAAGGATAATTTCTGGTAAGTTAGAGCTGAATCCCACTGGTGGAATTTGAGAAGAAGTTTGAAATAGGCATTGTTCAGGAAAACCATGATTGCACAATCATGTTACAAAATGGCCGCCATGGCTGCCATGTCAAAATTTTTGCGAGGCCGAAAAAATAACAGCACTTTGTTTGCACTCCTTCCTTAACATCCTCACTCATTTCCAGCTCAATGGCACCAGTGGAACTGGAGAAGTTTAAAATGTCTTTTTCAAGATGGTGGCCATCTTGGATTTCAGACCAATCCAAAAAATAACAACACTTGGTCAGGATCCTCTCGGGAACATTTCAGGCAAGTTTCAGCTCAATAGCACTGGTGGGACTCGAGAAGACGTTTAAAATGTGTTTTTCAAGATGGCAGATATGGTGGCCATCTTTGATTTCGGATCAATCCAAAAAATAACAACACTTGGTCGGGATAATATCGGGATCATTTCAGGCAAGTTTCAGCTCAATAGCACTGGTGGAACTTGAGAAGAAGTTTAAAATGTGTTTTCAAAATGGCGGCCATCTTGGATTTCGGACCGACCCGAAAAATAACAACACTTGGTCAGGACCATCACACTAGTGGAACTTGAGAAGATTGAAATGTGAAAAGTTTACGGACGGCGGACGACGACGGACGAAGCACGATGGCTATAAGTCATCCTGACCCTTTGGGTCAGATGAACTAACAAGACAGAGAGATATTGGTGTGGCTTGAATGGGCAGCTGAGTAGACTACAAGCTGTTGTGTAAGGCATTAAAAGGAGAGCATAGTGACTGATTAACACTGGTCACCAAATCTGTTTTTGTTTGGAGTTGGCTGTCCAACATTCAAGAAAGGCTGGACTCGGCTTACAAGAAATTAATTTACCTTTTATGTAACTGTTTTGCAACGGAAAGCATCCTAACAAAATTTTATAATCTGACACATCAAATTCTGTGCATATGTATGATTTCAGAAATAACAATACTGAATTTCAATACAATTTAATATTCCATTGATTCATTACATCACAAAAAAAGTATAAAACAATAAAACAATATTACAAACTATGCATACACAGTAATGTCTAGCTACCTCAAGAAGATACTGCCTCCTTTAAACAAACTAGTAGTGCTTGAACTAAGTTCTGATAGCTTAAATTACAGATGTATATATGTGAAGAAATAACCGTGGTCCCATACTTGCAGTACAGTGGAAATAGTCTAACTTTAACCTGCCAACAAAGTAATATACAAAAACTATAGATACAGTGAGTTCCCATCTCTCTGTTCATTACATAAAGGACAGCCTCACGATTTAACTGACAAAAGGTCTAATGGGCCTGTATCACTCAACAGCTACTGGGCCATTTTAGTTCATTTTTGTCCAAAAAATTGGACTAGTTGGACCAGAATTGTTCGTCTATGAAAGAAGGTCTGACCTGTTGTCAACGACTTTCAAGGCCTGCATTAATATCTGCAGATATTTCCAAGAGAAATTCCTGAAAAATTACCTTTAAAAACAGATTAACCGGTCGGTCCACATAAAGGAACATGCCCCTGGTCTAACTTCTGTCACATATAAAATGTGTCCAGGTAACAAACTTGACCTTTGTTAGAATATATGCTCGCATTATGTTGCTGATTTTACTTTTTCAAACCTACATGCTTATTCCATGTAAAGGTTTTCACACATTTAAACCCTACAGCCTTGAATGTAAATGAAGATTAGAATTAACTTAACAAGTATTCCCTCTACAGGTCAATTATCATGCAGGATTTTCAAAAATATATTTGAACCCTGTGACATTATTTCACAACTCAAAAGTAAACTTCCTTTTTAGTAATCCTAGCATTCAACAAATCAAATAGCACAAACCTAGTCCTTTTGGTTATGCAGAAGATTTTGATGCATTTGTTGGTAATATGACCTGGAAAAATGTACCAAACCAATTTGAAAAGCATCACAGCTTTCATTATCCAGCATGTCTATGCCGAAATCAGTCACCATAGGCCTTTTGAGTTAATTTTAAAATAGAATTTTTGCATAGGTAACAACTAAATAAACTTTGAAGACCCTGTGTGAGCTTGCTACTGATCAAGTGTCATTACACTATTGGTTGTTTAAAATGTCAAAGTTATGCTGAATAATGGCCAACTGATGAGAAGATATGAGAACGAAAGTCAGCAGCATCAAGTAAGCTTTCATTTGGTTCTGCAGACTAGATGTGTTTATAGTGATTTACCAAACCTACATATACAGATGTACAACAAAGTATCACAAAGAAAATAGTACATTATATAAAATTACAGCTCTGCCAGTGAGCTTATATAAAAAGCACAGCTTATCATCAACAAATCATAGATGAGAATAATATTCAAAATAAAGAAGAAAATATTAATTGCCATTTTTGTCACAAATATGGCAAACATGTAAGATTTTATTTTAATTGGTGAAAACCAAACAGGTGATAAGTACCGTACATAATTAAAATAAACTTGGGACATTGATGGTCACCGCGGTCCATATAAAGGGAACATTATTGAAATTATATGATCATGCAATGAATACAAATGTTATATTTGTCACATGTTTAATGTTACTGTTTATTTTCTTAACTTCTGTTCCAGAGGAATATCACTGAGAATACCCATATAAGTCTGTTTTAAAGGGACATCACGGTAAAAACGTTGTAATTTTCAATGAATGTACGTGTTTTGTTCCTTTCCAGTTATATTTCTGTGCTGTCCCAATGTTCACAGTCGATCCTCATGTCCAGCTTGACCACTTGATTTAGTTGGGAATCCCCCTCTAAATTTAGCGCGGAAATTATTTTTAAATCATCACGTAACTGTTTTGAAATCGAGGCAACACAAACACACGATAGATTACAAGGCGAATTGGATTAGTTGGACAACGATATTATACAGTGGTTTAAATGTTAAATAACACGTTCTGTATATATTCCGGCACATATATTTATGTGTAAATAAGTGTAAACACCGTACATAATTATAGTATAGTGACAGTAGCGATGTACTGGTACAGACTGTATAAATGTTACCGAGTTTGTGTAAATATTACCGAGATTGTCATGACCTACTATCCAGCAATCAAGCAGAATATGAGCAGCGTCCGTATAACGTACTGCTGTTTTCATGTTTGAACTGTATTGTACTGCTTCCCCAGTTTAATTCTAGGATTGTGTTTGACCCATTTTCCAATTATTCTCTTCATTGCGGAAGCTGTTATCGTTTTCAACCGCAGTCGATTCACATTGGAAGCCATTTTTGTTTTCAGGTGTTTTAGTGTGTTGTGCGCATGCGTGTTATCGTATATGTCACAAAATTTGCATATTCAGACTATTGATCAACGAATTGTGATAACCTTTTTATAATTAATAATTGATGTTTTTATATACATATATCATCAAATTCGAATGGTTATTGTTCATAAGGATATTTTTTTTAAAGACATACCCAATACTATGAAAAAATACAAAATAAAAATTGGTTTACCGTGATGTCCCTTTAAGTGTTAGCTGGTACTGGTCTTTCCATTCATCAATAGTTTTTCTAATGTACCTGCCCACAGGTCAAAGGCTAGGTCAGGGGTGCCAGATTTTTTTTTTCGATATCCCAGAAATTTTGAAAATATGAATAATCAGATTCTAGAATGAAAAGATTGAAACATGTCATTAATTAAGTCACCGGCATCTTCAGTTCCAGAGACGAAATAAAAAATATGCACGTTGTCTTATTACAAACAATTCCTTACAGAAGTTTAATGTACCAATCACATTACACTGTAAGGCTACATTCTTTGGGGGATTCAAATGTAATAGTGTTTTAAAATTTCCACAGATAAGAATATTGTGGAAAAGGATGCAGCCAGAATATACGCAATAGAAAATAATATACATATTAGAATGGCAATCAGTGCAATCATAATTAAATCAACAACAATATTAAATTACCACCAAAACATGTACACTTATAGCCTCTATTACAACACAATAGTAAACATCTATCCCATCCAATAATAAGTCAACAAAGCAAAATACTGATGAAATCACAGAAGCAATTTAAATGAATGAATTCCTCTATATAGATGATTTATAATGCAATAAAACAACGACAATAGTAAATCTACACAAATCTAAACTGGACTATCATATTACAATTATCACATAGCTTAACTGCTCTACCAAGTAACATACACATCTAAAAACTTGCGGAACACATTATAATGCTGGTATAATGTTAATTTTATTATGACATCACACAATTGTCCACGTAGGGAAAATGTACAGAGTCGTAGTTAACCTGTTTTACAGGTAAGAATGTAAGGTGATATTTACTGATTATCTCACAAATCAAGATTTTAATACTTGTGACAAATGAAATAAAGGAGGTTAATGAATTCTATAAGACATTGATTCCAGTAAGACTGTCTATATATATATCATACTTCTATTGTTCTATTTCATGTCTAAATAATTATATACCATGAAGGCTGACATTTTCAAATTTTTCTATTTTATGCAATTTTCAATGATAATAAAAACAATTCTGGAACATACATGTATGTTGAAAATATAATCAATTTAAAAAATGTAATCAATTTATAACTTTCATGGAGTATATACACTTGTGTCCTTTTTATTAAAGACTTTATTAAACTCTAAAAATATGAACCATAGAAAAATGTGACCTTTCCAGTGACCTGTGTAACACCATTTTTTGTAGGATATCAAAACACAGGCCTACTGATTTTTTTTATAATGGTCAGGATCAGAATTTATAATGTCTTTGGGATAATGATAGTCTGCTGTAATGAAAAGTGAAACTAGACACGGATGTCACATCTGTAACAATAGGGGGGAGGGCCTTTCAACAGTTGTAACAACTTGTACCCTATCCTCTTGTCACTTTCATAAAAAATGTTCACTTTGGATTTCAAATAATATAAACAAAATATTTCTGATTCTCTCAAAATGTTGCTTTATGGAAAGTCCAACAAATCAATATGAC
Organism: Pecten maximus; assembly: GCF_902652985.1. Lineage (NCBI taxonomy): Eukaryota > Metazoa > Mollusca > Bivalvia > Pectinida > Pectinidae > Pecten > Pecten maximus. The sequence continues at coordinate 31,446,622 of NC_047025.1, forward strand.
AATGCTGATAAGAACAACTCTAGATAAGAGATTACACTGCTGTTAAAGTTGTGCTCTCTGAGCATAAAACCAAACGTTCATCTGGAGTATTATGTGTGTGTTTTCATTTAGGAGACATATCTCGATGAAGCACTTCATTCAAACAATGTCAGTCTGAGCATGAGTACCGAGTTGTGACCTTTACCCCTACAAAAGTGTATGTTGTTTGATTTATATCACCATGCACAGGCGTACTTGCTTCTGGTCCATGCAGAGGGCCAGGTTGTGAATTCTGACTAATCTGACGTCCGTATTTCCAGCATTAAATACGCGGTAGATACAAAAGTTCTCTTTCTGCTCTTGAGCAAACTTAATCTGTGGTGCTGAGATCTCAAAAACTTCCTTTTTGTCAGATAGAGTGCTCTTGACTTCAATATATATCACAGAGATCCCAGTTTCCGTGGCAACATGCAATTCAAAATCATATGGTAACCCTGTCTCTCTTTGCTGATTGTGCCATGTAACCTGTATGATATCAGAACTGATCTCCTGCATTTGTAGGAGATAGTAGTAAACCAGGGTTTCTCCCCACTGCCCTACTTCCTCAGTTCCAGCACCAGAATCAAGGACTACGTTCTCTGGAAGTTTGAGATCTTTACTGATGTCGAGCACTTCAAACACATAATCACTGGAAATGTTAGCCCAGGCAGGGTCACCTACAACAGAGAAACAGATTTGAGTTGTCCAAGCTGGATAGCTGTTATAGAGGTAAACTTGACAACATGTAAAACATAATAATCTAGCAAAGTATACTCCAGCGCCCATGACAACATACCAAAATGTTAACCAGTAACCATGACAACCTACCAAATTATTCTCCAGTATTCATGACAACCAACTGAAGTGTTCTCCAGTAACCAAGACAACCGACAGAAGTGTACTCCAGTAACTATTACAACCTACTAAAGGTTTATTCCAGTATCTATAATAACTTACTATAGTGTACTCCAGTACCTATAATAACTTAAAGTGTACTCCAGTACCTATAATAACTTAAAGTGTACTCCAGTACCTATAATAACTTAGTGTACTCCAGTATCTATAATAACTTACTATAGTGTACTCCAGTACCTATAATAACATAAAGTGTACTCAAGTACCTATAATAACTTAGTGTACTCCAGTACCTATAATAACTTACTATAGTGTACTCCAGTACCTATAATAACTTGAAGTGTACTCCAGTACCTATAATAACTTAAAGTGTACTTCAGTATCTATAATAACTTACTATAGTGTACTCCAGTACCTATAATAACTTAAAGTGTACTCCAGTACCTATAATAACTTACCAAAGTGTACTCCAGTACCTATAATAACTTAGTGTACTCCAGTATCTATAATAACTTACTATAGTGTACTCCAGTACCTATAATAACATAAAGTGTACTCCAGTACCTATAATAACTTAAAGTGTACTCCAGTACCTATAATAACTTAAAGTGTACTCCAGTACCTATAATAACTTAAAGTGTACTCCAGTACCTATAATAACTTAGTGTACTCCAGTATCTATAATAACTTACTATAGTGTACTCCAGTACCTATAATAACATAAAGTGTACTCCAGTACCTATAATAACTTAGTGTACTCCAGTACCTATAATAACTTACCAAAGTGTACTCCAGTACCTATAATAACTTACCAAAGTGTACTCCAGTACCTATAATAACTTAAAGTGTACTCCAGTACCTATAATAACTTAAAGTGTACTTCAGTACCTATAATACCTTACCAAAGTGTACTCCAGTACCTATAATAACTTAAAGTGTACTTCAGTATCTATAATAACTTACCAAAGTGTACTCCAGTACCTATAATAACTTACCAAAGTGTACTCCAGGAACAGGTTTCTTGGTGGATGTGGGAGGTGGTGATCCATCGTTGGGATGACGGCGTTTGTTACCAGTCATGGTTCCAGACTCTTTGTCCTCGACCTGTCCTTCACCAGTTGTCAGCTGACCAGATGGCTTATCTGCCCCTGGCTTATCTGGTCCTGACTGGATTGATGTTGACCTTTTGACCCCTTGGTTTTCAGAGGATTGTTCGGTAACCTCCCCTCCACTGTATGGACGTTTGGTTTCTCCAGCTTCCGACTGACTGTCGTCTGCTCGCTTCCTCTTCATTCCATCCCCTACAAAAAAAATAGTTCTTCAGTAAAACTAAAGGTTCCTCACTCAAATCTTCTACTTATCTTGAGTGACTTGTAACTAATCAAAGGCAAAATGCATTTTAAAACAAAATGTACTGATATTCATGATTAATTGTAATGAGAATACCAAGGTCAAGTAGATAAATAAAACCAAACAAGCAAATTTCAACTTATTAATTCATTTTGTCTGACAAAACAAAATGATCCAACTGATTTTTCAGAGATAACTACATGTTATCATCATATCTAGTAGAGACAAGAGCGCTATGCCAGCATGCATTTTTACGGGTTTATACAGACCAGTTTACTTCAGGGAAAAGATCATATGCCTATAAAAATGACCCATTGGAGGTATCTGATCTAAAGGAATTACATTTTTATTAATCTTTTTTTTCAATTAAAAAGTTACACATGACCTTGACTTTAAAAAAATATATGGAGCAGTTTATTACCACTTTCTCCAGTGCTGTCCTGTCGAGAGTATACAGTAACCGACCCAGATTCACTGGTAGTACCTTCTCTTGGTCTTGGGTCTGCTGCTTCTGATTTGTCTACTTGGACAGATTTGTTTTCAGAATCTTCATCTGTGACTTTGACCCCGGAGGGGAGCTCTCTCACACTGCGGAGATAGTCGGGTGCCTTTGGAGGTGGCCATATATTGGAGCCAGTAGACCCCTCTTCTCTTGGGACTGAAAATAACAGAACATTAGCTGTTACAAAATTATATATCAAGAAGACGATATCTATATATGGTTCATACAGAGAGAGCCGTCTTTCAAAACTTTTCAAGACAAGAGCTGAAAATAATAATTTCATATCTGAAATGATATCATTAAATTTTTCTATTGTAATTACATTTCTTTACACTTTCGATGTGTACCTACCTCTCTTCTTGCCTTGTTGGTCTTTGGCATTGGTATCAGAGGCAGGTGGCCATGCTGTCAGTCTCGGCTCCCCCTCTGGTTGTGGTTTCTCTTTCATTTCACTGGGAGCAGCCTCAGCAACAACTAACAAATAATTAGTATTTACACCATTATTATATAAAATAACCCAAAACATACCAAGTACATAACTAACAGTCCTTAACATATTGCAATACTTTACAGATAAACTAAGGGCAACAACTCTGATAATTACAGGGCACATAACCCCATTTCAGTACTATTAAACACTCTGTTCTATGGGCGAAAGTGTTATGTTCTTAAAGTACTAAAATAACTGTTTTTGCTAAATTTTAACATTAACTTACAAATGTATATGAGGGAAAATATTTCCAAAATACTGAATTCAATATTAATATTGAAAACTCATGTACAAGGTCTGGCAATAGCATGTGTCGCACTATACACCATATACCCCAGACAAAGTGATTACGGTAAACCTCCGATTAATTCGAACACGCGGATAGTTCGAACACACATTTTTTTCTAGAAAAACAGTAATTTTTTAGCTAGTAATAGTTCGAACTCTGGCTGTTTATAACAGACACCATTTCGGATAGTTCGAACTTGTCAAATGAAGAACGTAAAGTAACATTTTTTATTTACTTACAGTACTTTGATTACAGTCGTGCTTTCGTAAACGCAACAGGTTATGTAGACTGCTTTTGATGTATTTAAGAGACCATTTATTATAATAATATAGCGATAGTTTCTCATTCAGATAAAAAAATATAACCATGCAAAGATTATACTGTACAAATGTTTAACTTTTGTGTCACAAATGAAACGTGTACGGTACTGTTTTGGGGCCTACCGTAGCTATATACGCATTGCCCGAGCGGCTTCGCGTAATAACCATCATAGTTATCGCGAAATGAAGAACGTTAACGATCAATTAACATTGAATTAAATGAAATACTATCATTTTACTTACTTGTAAATGTGCCATTGTTCAGGCCGCCATTATTACGTATCAGATTTACGATGGATGTGTTTGTGTCTAATGATTTTACTCTGCCGAGATTTTCGCCGATATTGACTCGAATAGTTCGAACTCGTGCTTATTTTCTGAAGCATAATTTCGAATAATTCAAACAGGTTCGTCAATATTTATTTAATTTTGTTCGAACTAACCGGAGGTTTACCGTATGTTATTATACCAAAGGGCAATAACTCTGTTTATAGGTGATCCACAAAACTGGAGTGAAACGTCCAGAGAGGGATTAATCTAATGAGCATCATACACACACCTATATAAAGTAATTAGCAACAGTTATATTTTCTATTAAGATGAAAACATAATGAAGATTAATACTTGACAATGAATTTGTCCTCAGTTCTTTGGTCTGGTGGTATCATCTGACTCTACAGACAACACACTGATGAATTTGATGTAACTCACCTTGTGGTTGAGGTTCTGGAACAACAGGCATTACAGGGGGTGGGACACACCAACGCTCCTCCCCATCAGGAAGAAACTCTATAACTCCATTGTCCTCACAAATTTCATCCAAGGAGCCTTCTGATTGGCCAGTTAGAATTGGCATCATACTGTTCAGGAAAGTTCTGAAATGAAACATCATAAACATCTACAGTAGAATGATTGTGTGTCTATGTTAAATCCTCAAAATATATCTGGTTTTGAAAACTAAAAGGTACATTTGCAGGACAATTTCAATTTACATAGCAATATTTACATTTTGGGCCACAGTCTCCCATTGCTTCAATGTAACTGATTTGGGCTGCATCTTTGAGGAGATAGATGCAGTCAAGATCACATGACATGACTGTTACATTTTCATCAACATCATGGAAATGCTTTGCTACGAATGAATCAAATGCAGCGAAGATTCCAATTGAGAACAATTGCGCTGCTATGACATCATTCTGTTGTTGATGTTGATCATTGTCACAGCAAGGCTTTGTACTGTGTGTCATATTGGTTGTGAATCAATCACAGAAGTAAATTGGATTTTAAGATGTTATTCTATCAAAACAACATACAGGGAAGTTGGTGAAAATAACGGACTGTGTTTAACATAATTATGTAATATGTAAATACATGTATAACAAGTACAATCAATGATTGTGAAAGCTCAACGGTGGCAGCAATCACACTATGCATTCATTTTTCATGTATGTATAAGCATGTCATTTTGAAATTGTACGTCACATAATATCGCTCCTAGACCTATAATGGATGTATAAACCAAATAAGAAGGGTGTGGACTTACAAGCTTTCCAAAACTTACCCCTAAAGTCAAGTCCAATGATTGGTAAAATGCCAAAAAAATCACAATTTTTTTCTGCATGATTTTGCCATAACATATCACTCCTGAACCTCTAATGAATTTATAAACCAAATTACAAGGGTGTGAGGTGCATACTTTTGGACTTACCCCAAAAACTTTAAAGTGAGTTTTGGTGCCAAAAAAGTTAAGTCCACAAAACGGTAAAATGTGATAAAATCACATTTTTTTCTGCATTATTTTGCTATAACATCACTCCTAGACCTCAAATGAATGTATAAACCAAATTAGAAGGGTGTGAGGTGCATACTTTTGAACTTAGAAGCTTTCCAAAAACTTACCCCAAAAACTTTTAAGTGGGGTGGGACCCGACGTCGACGCGGACGCCGGGGGTACAGCATTAGCTCAAGGTTACTCGTAACCGGTGAGCTAACAATTAAATGCTTGTTAGATTGTATTCATTGTCACTATAAATGCAATCTGGGTGACAGATAAATAGTCATGGTGAGCTTTATATTGACAATTAATACAATCTAACAAGCATTTAATGGACAAATATTTTTTTGTAACAGATTATCTCAAAGTTATCAAGCAGGCTTTGATAAACTTTCACTACCTGAGATTACGGGAGCATTTCTCATCTTTCCTGCTGAAAAACTTTGATATTTCTCTATTGATGTCTTGGTAGGAGGTCAGGTAATCTTTGTGGAAGAAGAAGATGGAGCCTTTGCAGAGGCATTTCTCAGGCTGTATGTGATATATCTCGTGCTGGAACCGCAGGAAATATCGCACCTCAAGTCGGGATACCTGCAGAGGAATCAAGAACATGTTATCATTGATGTCCCACCTTAATAGAAATGGTATGAGTATGGTACAGAGTGTTATTACAGAATTATTCAATTACTATAATTAGAATCACTCAAACCAAGTGTACAGAGTAACAATGCATGTACATACATCCAAATTTTGTTATCTCAACTTCTGATAATTAGAAGACCCTGCTTAAGTAGAAGTAAAAATAATTAGTTCTGACATTAAATATTCTATTCCGTTATCTCTTAAATAGTCGGGACATCTCAAAAGTTTTTTTAATGACCCACTGACTTCACTACACTATATTCATTACCCATTGGTCAATTCAGCAAAAAATCCTCATTTCAATTGAGACTATTTGATTGGCTCCCTCACATTTTCCTTTCAGAAGTTCCACCAATCAGATTGAAGGTAGCATATGCTTTAAAGAGGTTGCATATCAACAGCAGTGGCGGCATGTGATCTTAAAAATGTGTTTCACATATTTTATATCAACAGGTTTAAACCATTTCAGCAGAATATCATTGAAGCCCTTTTGTTTGAGAGAGATGTCTTCCTATCAATTGAAACAGACCTAGGTGGTGGAAAAGTCGGTAATCAGGCAGTTCAGCCTCTGTGAACACCACCAAGTCATTCTTATTGACACACAAATTACATGATACACACACCTGGGCTATCGCTAACATCCAATATTGTTACCAGGTACATAATTTTTAATGTTTTCTCCTCCAAACTGAAGAGTTGTTATTCTTAAAAGGGTTGTGGTGATTGGTTTCTGATGTCAGTTAGATGAGGATTTGTCAATTTTAGCTTCATTATTGCAAGTTACCTTTATACTTTTCTAATAACCTCACTATACATTATGAGAGACTAAGTTCCTGGAGGATGAAGTGTACCTGGTACCTGAATTCCAGTATCTGCAGTGTGAGGGGTTTTGAGAAACTCTTTATACAATTATAATCTATTTAAGTCCGATAGCAACAAAGATATAAGAGAACCAAGTATACCTTACCTGAATTTTAATACAGGTAATTATAATGTATGTATATTTGTAACTCAAGCGTAATATTTGTATCAAGCAATCTGTACATTATTTAAGCATCATTGGTGGATTTGAACATGAAATGGCTCGACAATAATGAATAATGAATTTTGATATAATAGTTTCTATAGATCATTAAAGATAATACTTTGCCTGGTTAAGCCTGGAGAGTCTTCCTACTCGTAAGATTTCTCATTAAAGGGGAGACAATCCAACATACTTCATGTGGACTGCATCATGACTGGCTTTTTCTTTAATCATATGACAATCGAAGTTATAGTACACAACAGATTGTGGACAGTTGAATAAGAATCACACATTTACCTGGAAAAAATTCATTTCAGGTAGCGTTTTTGCAAAGTTATCATCTGTCTGTAGCTGGTAGATTTGTGGGTAGCAGTTGTATATGAAGTCCTGTATATGAGGCACAGCTTGATGGATGTAAAACTGAAGCTTGGGACATTGCTGAAAGTCTGGTGTGATCTCCTCAGTCTCCACACTCTCTGTCAAACTACAGACCTTACACAGCTTCAGAAACACATGCAAGGCTTCCGTATCTGCAAAAATATATACATTTACATTACAGGTGTGCATCATAAGGCTTTTAACAATATGATATGTATGGAGATACAAGGGTCACAATGCAATGTGTATCATAACATATATTGGCCATTACTGAACACACAATCTTGAAAATTTGTTAAGTTTACATTTTCGAAATTTAATTTTGAAATCTTTTTATCTTCATTCCAAAAGTATCAATACATATATAAAACACAAGAATAAATGAAGACAGAGTAGTATTATTTACATTAAAATTGTAAGATAATGAAATGTTTAGCCTCCAAAGGTTTTAAGCAATAAATTGTGTCATTGTTGTAATGGTAAACATTTCTAATCTGTAAGATATATTATGTGATATAATAAATCAAACATTTTTTGTTTAATATTGCATAACCATATTTAAGAAATAATTAACGATGATTCGTGTATTGTTGCAGGATATACAACGAGGACGAGGATATTTTGCAATTAAATTAATAACGAAGGCCACAGGCCTGAGTTATTAATTAAAATTGCAAAATATCCTCGTCTTGTTGTATATCCTGCAACAATACACGAGTCAAAGTTGATTATTTCGATTCTACCTTGTACTGTTTAGTTCTGAGATCTACCTCTTTCTGATAGAAAAACGGCAAAGAAACCGAGGGAAAACCTTGTAATTTATTTTTTGAGTATTGCATTATTTTGTTGATAAAATATACATTTCTTTACAGGCACTAAAGTACTACAATCAAGAACATCTATCATATGGCATTGATTTCGAAAATTAAATAAAAAGTAATGAAAAAAAAAAAGGCGGCCTTCGTAGGATTCGAACTCGCGTCGTGATGAAATGTTTAGGAGAGACTAACCCATTAGCCCACTCGGCTACAGTAACCGTAATATTATTGGGTGAATATTAGATACATAACATTGTAACAGCCGTGACTCACGAGCGTGAATTATTGGAAAATAATACATGGTTTTAAACCAATCAAAACTGGTGTTGCATAGCAAACATGGTAGAATATTCAAATAATTTATTACACTAAGTAAGGTTTTTAAGGTATGTCACACAGCCTACTACCCTTAAAGGTCAAGGCCATGTTTCTGAGAGGTTACACAATGTTGCCGCCCTGTGTACTTACCATAAGGTCTGGATTGGCGCCCTCGTTTGTCCTTTGTCTTGGGGTCATCCAATTCCATGAAATGAACGTCTGCTTTTTCACTGAACATTTTCTCAAATTCACGGCTGTCACTGATCATAGGGTTTTGATCCATGCTAATCCACTGACCCTTCTTTGTGGCCAGAATCTTCTGACCTTTTAACCGTCCAAGGAGCTCACGTTTCTCACCTTCAAGGATTTGTCTCTTGGTATTTACATCCTGATCTATGGAACTGGACTGGCTGATATCTGAATTTGGTTCCTGAAGGAGAGATCCGATGGTCGAATAAAGCTGAAATACATCACGCAGTTTGGCTCTGTCAACGGTAGGCATCACGCTGGTCATCAACACCAGTAGCTCGGCATACTCTACCATGCTAGGCTGGTAGATAATCTTACCGACACGTAGAAAGAACTCTTTAATGTCACTCTCATAATAGAGCTGGCCCAAAGTCTTTTTCCTGGCCAGGTCAGAATGATACTCCTGTAGAAGTTCACAGTGTTTTTCCATTAGACCTGTCTTGTCTGTCCACCAAACCTCCTGTCTATTCATCATCTTCCCAGCTACATCTGTTGATGCTGGTGGGTTATAATTGGGGAGCGAAGTTGCCATTGGTACAAAGATAACAGAGTTTTCCATTAATAAGTCCTGTGTTTTCTTTGGAGGGAGGTTTTCAAGTAAGTAGAGGTACACTGTCCTGATGTGCTGTAGACTTGTACAGAAGACTGCTGGCTCCTTCTCATTAGATCGTGAACCCCAGCTTATTAAACTTGTTTTAACCTCATCAATGTCCACCGAGGTCTTCAGTCTGAGGAACTGACAGAAACTGCTTTTATTGGACGGAATGGCGTCCAGGTAGCGGACTGTGTGAGACAGGTGTTTCTCAATCTGGGGCAAGCGTTGGTATATGCATGAGGGTGCCATCATAGTCACACTATTAGAGACATTTACATTGCCAACAGAATCAGCTTTCAAGTCCTTCTTTAATGCTGGCAACCAACTATGTGTTCGTAGTAGGATGCTGAGAGAGGATTCTGTATCCTTGATCAATCTTCCCTCGGCTGTACACAGCTGAGTTGACACATACTTCAAATACTGATTGTCCCAAGCATTATCAAGCAGCTGAAAGAGCATCTTCATCTGACCTTCATATGAACCAGGACTTTGGTTGTCAGAGATAATACTCTCCAACTCTCTGCTACACCAGTCCTGCACATAGGTGCCTTCCTGCAAATCTCCCCACATCTCTTTAAATGGAGCCCAAGGACTGGATGACTGTCAATTAGCAAGATATTTCTCCATTAATGTCTTTACATATTATACATAAACATATTTTTTTCATTATCACGATAAATTCCTGATTCTTTAATAAGTAAGAAGAGGCTTTAATTTTATTTTTTACTTTTATCCTTGTTCCGACCTTAAATACATCAAAATATTCCATTCAGGCAAACCTGACAGTATTCCTACCAACAAGCTTCTAGAAATTATCAAGGACTATACACTTCATCGTTCTAAAAGTGTTTTAATATATTTTACAATTACAAAAGACCACAGCAATTTATTTTAACAAATTATACAACTGTCTACGACAGAAATGGATTAGTTTAAAACCATAAAATAATGCTCTATATTACAGACAGATACTGGATGCATGCTGGCCATACCAACTGCACATATTATTACATCTAATGTTTGACAGGTAATATTATCAAATAACTTACAATAGTGTTGGAGTCAATCTTGACTTTTTCTGACCGTACACACAGGAAGTTGGTGACGCCTAGTTTGGATAGGAAGCTGTGCCAGCGTTGTATCTCAATGTTACTTCTACAGTTGTTGAGGTAGACACCGTCCAAGAGGATCCAGTCATAGCCTAAATATCACATGTAGAATGAAGGTTTATACTAGGAGAATACACAACCTTACTATGAATGTAGAGTGTATGACAGTGGAAAATGATGTTGTTGTCCTTTTCTGATAACGTACCTTATCGTGAGTTTTGTTTCAGATGTAATATATGAAGATGGATAATGAACTAAAATAAAGGTATAAATTACATAATTACGATAAAAAAAAAAAAATCTTGAATGTTTTACAGTACATGAAATAAATACCTGTAATTTTGTATTTTTAATCATCATTATATGGAATCTATTCTTTTGAATAGGTCACTTCTGCAGGGATAATTTTCCACAGGAAATATAATCACAAAGCTTTTGGAAATAGAACAGATCATCGTCCATGTAACGATATAAATAATGTAATGTAAACTGATTTATTTTACAACAATAACGAAACAACTTATATCAACTTGTATTAAAAATACTTGACCTTGGAAACACGTGAGGGGTCTTACTGTGGGAGGAAATTAGAGTACCCGGGGAAAACCCACATGGCCAGGTGATACCTTTTCAGGTCAGAGGTCACAGCAAAATGTCAGTTCTTTAGTTTGGGGAGAGCTTTAATGTATATGTGAACCACATTTTGGCTAGTGTTGATAAATTGAAAATTATGCATTTAAGAAAGGACTTATTTGTAGACGGGGGCTTACTTAGATTATTTACCTGGGAAACAAGCCTTGAGGTCAATGGTGTTACCATAGGCAAGTGTGAAGTGAAGAGGGTCATCTCTGGGATTCTTAACCCCATGGTTGGTTACTAGCCTAGCAACAGTGGACAAGTTCTCAAGGTCCACAATGGAATTCTGCTGCTCATAACATTCCTTTATATACACAAGGTAGCTGATCAGAGTCTCATCCTTTTTGTTCTGAAAAAAAAAATCAAAAAATAAAATCAGTAACTGTGAAGTTCACTGGCAGTAGCAATAGTTATAACAAAGTTAACTCATCTCCAAACTAACCTTGTGTCAAGGTCATTTCTATGAGTTGCCTGTTAATTAAACAGATGTTATACACTACCGGAGAGGAGACTATCTGTCAACGGTCAGAGCTGTGGACAGTTAGGATGGTATACATTAGGGAAGTGAGGATTACCTGTCAATGGTCAGAGCTGAGAACAGTTAGGATGGTATACATTAGGGGAGTGAGGATTACCTGTCAACGGTCAGAGCTGTGGACAGTTAGGATGGTATACATTAGGGGAGTGAGGATTACCTGTCAATGGTCAGAGCTGTGGACAGTTAGGATGGTATACATTAGGTAAGTGAGGATTACCTGTCAATGGTCAGAGATGAGAACAGTTAGGATGGTATACATTAGGGAAGTGAGGATTACATGTCAATGGTCAGAGCTGTGGACAGTTAGGATGGTATACATTAGGGAAGTGAGGATTACCTGTCAATGGTCAGAGCTGTGGACAGTTAGGATGGTATACATTAGGGCAGTGAGGATTACCTGTCAATGGTCAGAGCTGTGGACAGTTAGGATGTTATACATTAGGTAAGTGAGGATTACCTGTCAATGGTCAGAGCTGTGGACAGTTAGGATGGTATACATTAGGGAAGCGAGGATTACCTGTCAACGGTCAGAGCTGTGGACAGTTAGGATGGTATACATTAGGGAAGCGAGGATTACCTGTCAACGGTCAGAGCTGTGGACAGTTAGGATGGTATACATTAGGGAAGCGAGGATTACCTGTCAACAGTCAGAGCTGTGGACAGGTAGGATGGTATACATTAGGGAAGTGAGGATTACATGTCAATGGTCAGAGCTGTGGACAGTTAGGATGGTATACATTAGGGAAGCGAGGATTACCTGTCAACAGTCAGAGCTGTGGACAGGTAGGATGGTATACATTAGGGAAGTGAGGATTACCTGTCAACGGTCAGAGCTGTGGACAGTTAGGATGGTATACATTAGGGGAGTGAGGATTACCTGTCAACGGTCAGAGCTGTGGACAGTTAGGATGGTATACATTAGGGGAGTGAGGATTACCTGTCAATGGTCAGAGCTGTGGACAGTTAGGATGGTATACATTAGGTAAGTGAGGATTACCTGTCAATGGTCAGAGATGAGAACAGTTAGGATGGTATATATTAGGGAAGCGAGGATTACCTGTCAACGGTCAGAGCTGTGGACAGTTAGGATGGTATACATTAGGGAAGCGAGGATTACCTGTCAACAGTCAGAGCTGTGGACAGGTAGGATGGTATACATTAGGGAAGTGAGGATTACCTGTCAACGGTCAGAGCTGTGGACAGTTAGGATGGTATACATTAGGGGAGTGAGGATTACCTGTCAATGGTCAGAGCTGTGGACAGTTAGGATGGTATACATTAGGTAAGTGAGGATTACCTGTCAATGGTCAGAGATGAGAACAGTTAGGATGGTATACATTAGGGAAGTGAGGATTACATGTCAATGGTCAGAGCTGTGGACAGTTAGGATGGTATACATTAGGTAAGTGAGGATTACCTGTCAACGGTCAGAGCTGAGAACAGTTAGGATGGTATACATTAGGGTAGTTAGGGTAGTGAGGATTACCTGTCAATGGTCAGAGCTGTGGACAGTTAGGATGGTATACATTAGGGAAGCGAGGATTACCTGTCAACGGTCAGAGCTGTGGACAGTTAGGATGGTATACATTAGGGAAGCGAGGATTACCTGTCAACGGTCAGAGCTGTGGACAGTTAGGATGGTATACATTAGGGAAGCGAGGATTACCTGTCAACGGTCAGAGCTGTGGACAGGTAGGATGGTATACATTAGGGAAGTGAGGATTACCTGTCAACGGTCAGAGCTGTGGACAGTTAGGATGGTATACATTAGGGAAGTGAGGATTACCTGTCAATGGTCAGAGCTGTGGACAGTTAGGATGGTATACATTAGGTAAGTGAGGATTACCTGTCAATGGTCAGAGATGAGAACAGTTAGGATGGTATACATTAGGGAAGTGAGGATTACATGTCAATGGTCAGAGCTGTGGACAGTTAGGATGGTATACATTAGGTAAGTGAGGATTACCTGTCAACGGTCAGAGCTGAGAACAGTTAGGATGGTATACATTAGGGTAGTTAGGGTAGTGAGGATTACCTGTCAATGGTCAGAGCTGTGGACAGTTAGGATGGTAAACATTAGGGAAGTGAGGATTACCTGTCAATGGTCAGAGCTGTGGACAGTTAGGATGGTATACATTAGGGAAGTGAGGATTACCTGTCAATGGTCAGAGCTGTGGACAGTTAGGATGGTATACATTAGGGAAGTGAGGATTACCTGTCAATGGTCAGAGCTGTGGACAGTTAGGATGGTATACATTAGATAAGCAAAGATTACCTGTCAATGGTCAGAGCTGAGGATAGGTAGGATGTTAGCATGTTATACATTAGGTAAGTGAGGATTACCTGTCACTGGTCAGAGCTGAGGATAGGTAGGATGTTAGCATGTTATTCATTAGGAAAGTGAGGATTACCTGTCACTGGTCAGAGCTGAGGATAGGTAGCATGTTATTCATTAGGAAAGTGAGGATTACCTGTCAAGGGTCAGGGCTGAGGACAGGAAGGATGTAAGGATGTTATACATTAAGAGAGTGAGGATTACCTGCCACTGGTCAGAGCTGAGGATAGGAAGAATGTGATGTGTGATGACATCACTGGGCATCAGGCGCTTCACGCTGAGCTTGTTGAGGAGTTTCTGCACCTGGGAGTTAACTTCACTGTCAGGGGTGGCCAGAAGGAGAGGATGAATGGTGTTAAGGTCTGCCTGCAGGACCATCATAGGATCTGTGAAGTATAGAACAGAGTTAAGTTGTTAGTAGACAGCTGTATGAATTACTCAATATACTAAGTACAAAACCTTTGTCCAGGAGCACACCCCCCTCTCCCGGAAAAGATTTTTTAAACCTTTTCAAAAGGTTTTTGTTTTACTCAAAAACAATATGACAAACCAACAAAAATCGCCTAGTTACTTTACCTGACCCAAAAGCCTGTTTTGATTAAATATGTTATAAGTTAGGAGACTTAAATAATTCCACATGATAAGTGATAGAATTGATCTTACCCCAATATTATTGATTATTCAACTTTTGTAAAGGTGTAACTATGATTGTTTCCCAGTAAAACTGTTAACAGAGCTACAAATAAACAACTCTAAGATGTCTCAAGAATTCAGTAAGTTGAGGCAAACACCTCTGTATTCCAAACATTCTTTTTAACTGAAAACTCGACAGAAAGTAAAGTCATAGTTACCTCCCCTTTGTAGTGTTTTCTTATCCTCTGTCAGAGGGAAAAAAATTGTTTTGTCTGTTAAAGCCACAAATTGGTAGGTAGTAAGAGGCAGAATCTTCAGGGTGCTCAGAGTGTCCAGGATGGCCTGGTTGTCATGGAATTCATCCAGACTCCGGTACACACATGCCAGCCACTTAGAAGTGATGAGGATCTGATTGTCAAAGTCTTCTGCAAGAAAAAAATGTTTTGTACATATGATGAACATACTGGCTCTTTT
The DNA here is from genome assembly GCF_902652985.1 of Pecten maximus. Classification (NCBI taxonomy): domain Eukaryota; kingdom Metazoa; phylum Mollusca; class Bivalvia; order Pectinida; family Pectinidae; genus Pecten; species Pecten maximus. The sequence continues at coordinate 31,461,969 of NC_047025.1, forward strand.
ATGGAACATGGCTATACTTAATGTAAAATTCTAACATTCTACAGTAAAAACATTTGGGTTATATGTATTACATAGCATTGACTATGGTCAACAATCAGAATATAGTACATCCCCTGTTATTGGCTGTGGTCAACAATCAGAATATAGTACATCCCCTGTTATTGGCTGTGGTCAACAATCAAAATATAGTACATCCCCTGTTATTGGCTGTGGTCAACAATCAGAATATAGTACATCCCCTGTTATTGGCTGTAGTCAACAATCAGAATATAGTACATCCCCTGTTATTGGCTGTGGTCAACAATCAGAATATAGTACATCCCCTGTCATTGGCTGTGGTCAACAATCAGTACAATCAAATATAGTACATAAGCACACCTTCTTGGCTGCGGTCAAGAATCAGAGCCTTTCCGATCTGTATCAGATGGTCAGTGGTCAAACATTCAATGCCCAGACACTGTGTCAAGGTTGTGTTCAAAGACTCGGCAAGATCACGGTGCACATAAAACAGGTTCAGGTGTTTCTGTAGCATCTCAGGTGTGATGAGTTCACAAATCAAAGAGTCCCGAACAATCACAGTCTGTGAAGGCATCTTCCAGGTAATCATACCTACAGACAAAACAGGGATTCAGATTAGTGGGGTCCTACTTATTCTGATAAATAACCAAACTGAACATAAGTAATTATCATTAATATGTCTTAATGCATCTATTTATCTTTTTTTTCATACTTAAAATTTATCTTAAAGTATCAATACTAATATATGTTAATCACATATGACAGATTTTATTACATATACATACAACTGTACTCCTACTCAAACTTTGGTATCAATGACAAAATTCTTTAACATCTTACCCATCTCTGTTACTTGCAATAATTTACTCTTGTTTTACCAAATATTTATTCTAATTTGCTGGATGAATTTAATTTCCTCCTGTTATGAAATAAATTTTGGCAATGTATTTTTCTTCCTGGCATTCTGTATAAACTGTAAATGAAAGACATTCTTTAACATATGTTTACACCAACCCTTTAACTAAGTCATTATTCCAACCTAGAAATACCCATGGCCTGGAGACTAACCTTTGCTGTTTGGCTGTGTAGGCACACATGCTTTAGCCTTGAGTTTAGCAAGGATCTGTGAAGCAACAGGTCGGAAGAAATCTAGGATCTCATCCTCCATGGGGACAAACTGGAGAAAGGATGTGACAGCTTCAAGGGCAGTGAACTCCTTATGGGACTGAAAATAGAACGATGACAATGACAACTCTGATATCCAATCATCTTACAACAATATGTAATTATTAAATCATCAAACTCATTCCTATCGGGTATCTATGGTTATGATTATACAAGATCTCTTTATCAACTAACGAGACCCGAAGAAAAACAATTGATGATACAAAAAAAAGAAGATACATATACATACAATTTAATACATTTGTTGGATGTTTAATGTTACTGGTAAGATATAATTAAATATCAAATAATGTGCAATTGCTTTTACAATCATTTTATATCATTTTCTATCAAAACAAATCACCCCCTTACTTCATTTTAACAGAATCATCAATTTTAATATCATAGTAAGCTAATAGTGGTTCGCAAATAAGTCCTTCCCTAACTTTATATCAATAAAGTGGGTTTATTTGAGGATAAATACGGTATATTCTGTACACATGAGTACTAAGGATGACTGCCGACCTTGAACAAATCCAAAGCCTCAATAAACAGGGTGTGGAGCTCATTGCGGATCCACTGATTCCACGGACTGTCTCTATCCACGTCCTCACGACTAGATGGCACGTCAAAGTCACCTGAAAATTAAAACCGACATCCTCAACTTTTCACATTTAAATCAGAGTGCTTGCTGTCTAAATTAAAAACCTGATGAAAAGAGAAAATATATTCTCTTAATGTCTTGCATGGTTTATTCTTATTTCAAGACAGTAATTTAATACCTTAATAATGAAAAAAAACTGTCTTTTTCATTTGTATTTGATTCAATCAAAATAAAGTGTTATAACTGTTCATCATCAATACAAGAACACTACATGCTCAAAATATGATCCTATACCATTTAAATTTTATCTTATTCTACAATATTCACCACAACATCATAAATACTGCATCTCAGATAAAATATTGTATTGCACTCTCGTGCAACTTGACTGACGAATCTGATTGGACATTCACATTCACACGAGAGTGTAATACGATGTTTTTTATCGCTGTTGTGGAGTGCAGTAATATTTATATTTTAAATGGAATAATAACACTTTTGGATGGAGCCAAATATGTATCTGATACAAAACTGAAAATGTAATGTTGACAGAAAATTGAAAATTGGAATATCACACAAATCAAACAGAAGACAGATATGCAATAATACAACCCCAATACTGTTATCTGGTTATTTGTGTAATGATTTTGAGAAAGAAATATACCTTGGAGGAAATCAAAATTATTCTTGAAAATATAGAGTTGAATCGCTGTGTATGTGTATTTCGTGATATACAGTATCCTATAGTTATACACTGTTAAATTAGCTCCCTGACTTTTGTTATTCATAAACGTCAATAAAACAAGCATACTTGGTATTGTTAAGCTGGCACTGGTTTACAAAAATAAGAGTGACCTTGACCCAAAAACTCTTAAACTTGAACTTGTCAAAGAATTTATAGTATCTATTATTGTGTGAAGTTAGATCAAAATCCCTTCAGGAACACAGCCAACAGACTGCTGACAATCTTTGGCGTTAATACTTATATAAAGTTCAATATACATATACATGTATATAAATAATTAAAAGATCAACCATAACACAGAGTACCTTGCACAATGAACCGGAATCCGTAGCTGCGGAGTGGCAGGAAAGCAAATACTGGCTGTCTGGGTTGATTGGCCTATAAAACAAACAAGTCACATTAAACTTTAATATTGTATGTACAGTATCAAACTTGTCTATAACCAGTCACATTTAAACTTTAATATCGCATGTACAGTATCAAACTTGTCTATAACCAGTCACGTTAGACTTTAATATTGCATGTACAGTATCAAACTTGTCTATAACCAGTCACATTAAACTTTAATATCGCATGTACAGTATCAAACTTGTCTATAACCAGTCACATTAAAACTTTATTCTTTGTTACATGTACATGTAAACCATCTAATGCTCTTTTTGGCGGAAACAAGCATTTTCTTCTGTTTTTTTCCATTTCTTGATATTGGATACAAATAAAAGGTACAGACACAAAACTGTGACTTATATATAGTGTGGATATAGTGTGGATATAGTGTGGATATAGTGTGGATATAGTGTGGATATAATCTATAACTATTTACCAGTGTGTGTCCTCGTTGACCCTTGGCTCTAAGTGGGAAGGCCATGGCTATCTCTGTGGAGTCTACCTCCACTCCTGATTTAGCCTGGAATAGCAAGAAATAAACAATAATTGTTTATCAATTTCAATATATAATGTTAAAGTCTCCTGATAAAGTACTGACCCTTCCTAAAACAGTAACTAAAACTTTGAGATATATGAGGCAAGCAATATTTTTTTTTTACAATTTGCCATTGGTCTTGTACTTGGGTAAAACAGCATTTTGTTTCTAATTCTTCTTATAATTTGTATGATAAATTCATCCATGTACACTAATTAACTGTAAAATGAATTAATCAATAAAACAAAGGAAGAAATTACAGAAATAAAACAGGTATTATATACGGAAGATAGGAGATCCAATGTCTGTGCAAACAGTTGGGTATAGTTCTATATTACCCAGTCGACAGATTCCGCAAAGGTACAGGTATTTTTATAGGTGAGGTGAATGAAACTTACCTGGAGAGAAATCTTGGAAGCGTCCAGAGACTTCTTGATGACCAGGAATCTGTCTGTGCCTTTGTTGTGCTGTATCTCCACCACACTGTCGCCAAGGTCGCGACGTCGCATCTCCTGAGTCGAGTCGTCTACCTACAATATTTACAAACTCTGACATGAGATCATCAATGTAGAAATCACCAGGGGGACTACTTGTTTAAGTTTTTTGCTGTTTTTAAATATATCGCCCCATGAACAGTCAGGTTCTTTTCGAGGCATATAGTCTCCTTTTAGTGACTGGTTGCTACAATCTACAACAACTTGACTACCGGCCCCCTCCCTCCCATCTCATGCTATCCACAGCAATTGGGATAAAGTGTCTTGCCCAAGGACATGTAAATCAAGTACAGTCTGTGTTCTCACAAATTTCACAGGGTGATCCTGGGATGATCCACCAGAGGATCATCAATGGTAGAAACCACCAGAGGATCATCAATGGTAGAAACCACCAGAGGATCATCAATGAATATTTAATGATGGAAAGTTAAAAACAATTCAATTCATGGGAATTTTCTATGTTTTCAGTGTAAAAGAGATACTTTGTTAAGTTTGTTGATCTTGTCAAGCTTACCTTGTTTAGGACAGTGATTCGTCGAAGGCGGTGAAGGAAAAGGAGCAGTGAAGGGTGGATGTCATCAAACCGGGCGGCCAGAGAACAAGACTGAGTACCCATCTCTTCTTTTAATGGCAGCACTATCTTAGTAGTCCAACTAGAATCATATGTGAACAATATTGAAGGTCACATGTATTGTTATACGGAATATTTCAGATTATACAAAATCATATTCAATGGTCAAAATTTTCTTTTAGACTTTACAGAAGTTTTCCACGCTAAAATATGTAAATTTGATATAAACTGAAAGATAGTACATGTCTACTCACTCTTTGCCGTCGTCCCAGGTGTCCTCAGTCCAGTGGGGCAGTATAAAACCCATAGGGCCACTTTTGGCATCAAAGCAGATATGGTAACCATTTGAGTGAACTTCAGGCCGACTTGTTACACGGAACACTGACTTAAATCCTATACCTTTCTGGCCTACAACAGTTCAAACATACTGTAGAATACAGTGACTAAATCAAGTGTCTTTATTTAGTGAGGACATCTTAGCTTAAAACCTACATTCTCTTCCAACTCAATAACTCTTTCAAAACTATGATCCAAAAAGAATCTTAGGACCGACAATCATATTCATCGGTCCAATATAAAACAAAAAACAAGAGGCCCAAAGGGCCTTAACGGTCACCTGAGATTTGAAATATTTCGGCCAACTAAATTGACCCTTTTTGGCCCCACCCATCAGTCCTAATGGGGTCAGTCTATGAAGAGTATTTGATTCTAACATATCTGAGAGTAGAGAAGAAGATTTTTGAAATTTCAGTCAATTTGACCCTTTTTGGCCCCGCCCACCAGCCCCTGGGGGTCAACTAGGGCCAACATGTACATAACATCAAACTGTACTCCCATGATGATAATTTGAACCAAGTTAGAATGAATTCCAATAGAAATCCAACAAATAATAGTCAAAAATGTGATTTCCCTATATAAACTATAGTAAAGTTTACCCCCTCCCCAGGGGCAAACGTGAGACCCCAGGGTCATGAAATTCACAATTTTGGTAAAACACCTTAAGACCCTTCCATCTATGAAGAGTATTTGATTCTACCATATCTGAGAGTAGGGAAGAAGATTTTTGAAATTTTAGTCAATTTGACCCTTTTTGGCCCCGGCCACCAGCCCCTGGGGGTCAACTAGGGCCAACATGTACATACCATCAAAGTGTCATCCCATGCTGATAATTTGATACAAGTTAGAATGAATTCCAATACAAATCCAACAAATAATAGTCAAAAATGTGATTTCCCTATATAAACTATAGTAAAGTTTACCCCCTCCCCAGGGGCAAATGTGAGACCCCAGGGTCATGAAATTCACAATTTTGGTAAAGCACCATAAGACCCCTTCATCTATGCAGAGTATTTGATTCTAACATATCTGAGAGTATAGAGAAAGATTTTTGAAATTTCAGTCAATTTAACCCTTTTTGGCCCCGCCCACCAGCCCCTGGGGGTCAACCAGGGCCAACATGTACATAGCATCAAACTGTAATCTAATGCTGATAATTTGAACCAAGTTAGAATGAATTCCAATACAAATCCAACAAATAATAGTCAAAAATGTGATTTCCCTATATAAACTATAGTAAAGTTTACCCCCTCCCCAGGGGCAAACGTGAGACCCCAGGGTCATGAAATTCACAATTTTGGTAAAGCACCTTAAGACCCTTCCATCTATGAAGAGTATTTGATTCTAACATATCTGAGAGTAGAGAAGAAGATTTTTGAAATTTCAGTCAATTGACCCTTTTTGGCCCCGCCTACCAGCCCCTGGGGGTCAACCAGGGCCAACATGTACATACCATCAAACTGTCATCCCATGCTGATAATTTGATACAAGTTAGAATGAATTCCAATACAAATCCAACAAATAATAGTCAAAAATGTGATTTCCCTACATAAACTATAGTAAAGTTTACCCCCTCCCCAGGGGCAAACGTGAGACCCCAGGGTCATGAAATTCACAATTTTGGTAAAGCACCTTAAGACCCTTCCATCTATGAAGAGTATTTGATTCTACCATATCTGAGAGTAGAGAAGAAGATTTTTGAAGTTTTAGTCAATTTGACCCTTTTTGGCCCCGCCCACCAGCCCCTGGGGGTCAACCAGGGCCAACATGTACATAACATCAAACTCTAATCCCATGATGATAATTTGAACCAAGTTAGAATGAATTCCAATACAAATCCAACAAATAATAGTCAAAAATGTGATTTCCCTATATAAACTATAGTAAAGTTTACCCCCTCCCCAGGGGCAAACGTGAGACCCCAGGGTCATGAAATTCACAATTTTGGTAAAGCACCTTAAGACCCTTCCATCTATGAAGAGTATTTGATTCTACCATATCTGAGAGTAGAGAAGAAGATTTTTGAAATTTCAGTCAAATTGACCCTTTTTGGCCCCGCTTACCAGCCCCTGGGGGTCAACCAGGGCCAACATGTACATACCATCAAACTGTCATCCCATGCTGATAATTTGATACAAGTTAGAATGAATTCCAATACAAATCCAACAAATAATAGTCAAAAATGTGATTTCCCTATATAAACTATAGTAAAGTTTACCCCCTCCCCAGGGGCAAACGTGAGACCCCAGGGTCATGAAATTCACAATTTTGGTAAAGCACCTTAAGACCCTTCCATCTATTAAGAGTATTTGATTCTACCATATCTGAGAGTAGAGAAGAAGATTTTTGAAGTTTTAGTCAATTTGACCCTTTTTGGCCCCACCCCTCAGGCCCCTGGGGGCTGGGGACCATATAATTCACAATTTTGGTTGACCTTCAGCCATAGAAACTTTCTGCCAAATTTCATTGAATTTTGTTAAGTGGTTTTGGAGAAGAAGTCGAAAATGTAAAAAGTTTACGGACGCACGACACACGACGAACGACGGACGACGACGGACAAAAGGCGATTAGAATAGGTCACTTGAGACTTCGTCTCAGGTGACCTAATAAATGTGTACTGATACTAAAGAAGAAACATAAAGACATTGAGAGATCTGTCAAAATCCAAAATCTGAACATATGCCCTTTTAATTATCTATGTAGCTTTTCAGTACACATGTCCTTGCCTATATAGATTTTCAGTACACATGTCCTTGCCTATGTAGACTTTCAGTACACATGCACTTGCCTATGTAGACTTTCAGTACACATGCACTTGCCTATGTAGACTTTCAGTACACATGCACTTGCCTATGTAGACTTTCAGTAAACATGCACTTGCCTATGTAGACTTTTAGTTTATATGCACTTACCTATGTAGCCAAATGTGTGTTTTCCTTTAGTACTTTTGCCTACATCACAAAGGGCACGGATATTTTTCTCCTCAAAGCCACTCTCATTGTTCAGGACTATGACAGAATCCTGTCTCGTAACAAATGTCACCGAGGGACATACATCACTTGTCATTGTGTCAGGGTAAGTGTTGTCATCAGCATTCTGTACCAGCTCCAGCACAAAGTGGGTATCCTTCAAAATAGAAAGTCAATTTCACCGAGATAATATGACAGAAACTTTAGAGCACTGGAGATCACTCTCACAATTTTTACACTCCTACTAATTTTAATTTCTTTTCAATATTGAAGAAAGTCACCCACAGTGCCTGATATGTTGGGTTATGTACCTTGCTGTAGAGGTCCTTAGAAAGTCGGTCCAGACTGCGTCCAAGTCTTTCCTGATGGACTAGCATCAACCTCTGGCCATCCTCATTAAGTTCTACTCCTATACCAAACTCGTCATGACGGATACTGTCAATGATCTTGTGGCAACGTCGCTCCAGTTTTTCCTCTTCGGTCAAATTTTCCTCTTCCTCATCATTTGCCTCATCTTCCTTGTCCTTGTCCTCCTCTAATTCCACAATTTTTTCTGTGATGTCTATGACTGAAATGTGAAAATGTTTTCTAAATGTGGAATTACTTAAGCTATCTCAGGAAAAATATTTCCATTGCGTAGAGAATGTTTGTGAAACGTGTATGCTCCATGGCACACCCCCGAGATGTTAATGAAGCTTACTGTAAAGTCTTACTAAAACTTCAGTCTGTATACATTGTATTTCAGTCTAGAAAAACAAATGTCAACAAATGACCATTGTGAAATATGTATGCTCCACTACCCTTAGATGGGATATAACTGCACAGTCTTACCAAAACTTCAGTCTGTACCAATGCCAAAAAACAACCTTTGTCAACAAACCAGCTTTGTGAAACAAGCTCCACTTCCCTAATAGGTATGAATGAAGCTGCAATGTCTCACTAAAACTTTAGTTTGAAGAAAGAAACATCACCAAAAGACCTCAAATAACCTCCCATGAGTAAAGGCATGTAGAAAACTGATGTCTACTACTCACCACTGTCTGTGTTCTGACTGTCCAAGGTGTCCTCCCCACTAACCACTATTTCATCAACAATCACCACTTCATCCGACACCTCTGTCTTCTTTTCCTCCTCCTCCTCATCGTCGCTGGACAGTATAGAGGATGCATCAGAGGACTCATCGTCAGAGTCATCGTCACTGTTCTCTTCAACCTGAAATACAGAGAAAATGTATACCTTCTTATTAAACCTACAGTTTAGACTTGTGATTGGGGTACAGTGGATAGTCTTGCACCAACTCAGCCAGGAATGACCCCCCCCCCCCCCCCCCCCGCAATCAAACATCAAATGGTATGAGATCACCTGCCCAACCACAAATGTTCTCTCAATACTCCTGTTTTTCTAACATTAAGAACCCATCTTGTCAAAATAATTTGATATAGAACATGCTTCATAATTTTTGGAACTTCATTTTTTTCCTGTGGCCATTCACAGTGGAAAAGTGTATTGTCATTAAATAAAACAATAAGACACCTACGAATGAGTTTTGTTACAATGAAAAACAATACTTTGACTTCATAATTATATACACAACATCATGCGAGTGTCTTCATAGTGGAAAAATATGATTTGACTCTCTACAGAAGCAGCGGAAATCTATTTGTAAGCATGTTTCTCGGGTTACATAACTTATGAATCCAAAATGGGTATTCATGTTACATTGGATTTATCTAACTCAATAATTTATTTCACATGAAGCTCATCGATCACCTAAGGCATAAACACATCCTCCATATCTCAAACATGCTTTCCTAGTCAAACCTACCTCTAGCCTAACATAATAAAGTGAAGCTGAAATTCTGTTAATAAAAACTGACATTAGAATTACACGGTACCTGGTCCACTTGTCCAAAGAACTCCTGTGCCTCATCAGTGGGGATTTCCTCTATAGCATCCGCAGGCAGAAAACACTTTGACTGAATCAGCTGTGTCCATTCATCAATGCCCAAGAGACAACCAAGCTCTTGTAGGCGGTTCCTGTCATACACACTGTTACATGCCCCTAACAGTAGAGACTTAGACTTGGTAGAGCCCACAACATGCCCAAGGGGTTCAAGGAACACCTGAATGGAAACAGCACAAATAAGTCAGTGTATCTTAGCAACATAATAGGAGCTTAGCACAGAAAAAAACACAACATGTCTTTGAGGGCGAACAAACCACATGCGAAAGCAAATGTGGAATGTGCCCTACAGAGAAGTCAAATAATGACATGTTTGACCAAGAAAGCACATCAGGGTATGTCCTACAGAGAAAAGTCAAATAATGGCACGTTTGACAGAGAAAGCAAATGTGGAATGTGCCCTACAGAGAAGTCAAATAAGGGTATATAAATAATATTCAATTTAATAAAATGTTTTACCTCAAGTCTTTATAATTCATATGTACACTGTCGTTTGAATACACTCACCTTATCAGCCATGGATACACAGCTACGAATTGGCAGCTTTACCAGGCAGGCCAAAACGAACATCACAGCTGCATTGGCAGAACCACCCATAGGGGGCGCTCCTGAAATAAATGGTCACATGTCGCTTTGAAAAAAGGAATCCAATGGAAAATATTTATGCTTATTGGCTGATTTATATAACAATGCTTTGATTACCAATTTGATGCAACATTCTACTGGGAACAAATAGCTTGATATGGGTTTTGTTAAATCGGGCAGCAATATTCTACCACAATATACCAGTAAGTTGTCTTAATTGACCTCTATAGGATTCATGAAATAGAACAACTCCAGTTTAAGGATTAGATGTTGACTGAAATGGAGAAATGTGAAATGGGGAGAAAATGTATGGTGAAAATGAAGTCTTCAAAACAGCAAAGAGACAAGATTTCAGATAGATCCAGAACTGAATATCACAAAAGCATTAAATGGAATCTAATTCCATTCTTTAATACTGTTGACAACTTTTTTACTAGACACAAACAGGGGTGGCTAGTGTTTAGCCATTCAGAGTAAACTCATTACTACCTAGAATAAGTCTTAATAACAGTTTAAAACCTTCAATATCAGACAAACCCTACCTGGGAGGCTGTGGCTGCTCTCTGAGCCATGCATGGTAAACAGTGCTGTCTTCAGGTGGTTGGTCAGTAGGGCCAGAGGGGTGTTGTCCAGACCTTTATTGGTCACAACCATTGACATCAGGTGACCGCACACTCCAGTCACGTTACGGTCTATCAAACACTGCTCAAAAATCTCCGGAGACGTCCGACTGGTCAGCTTTAGAAATTTGCCTGGTTTGGTCTCCATTGCAAGGATGTCTGTTGTCATGATACGTTTACCTGGAGAGAAATAAACATTATCTTGATGTTATTCGTAACCCTGTTCCAAAACGCTAAGAAAAGAAAATTCAAAAAGTCAGACAAATACATGGTTATATTATGAAGTGGTGGATATATATCAGAGCTGTAATTATTAATTATTAAAAGGATGAGTTAATAATGATATTAACTAGAATGTCTTCACTCCAATGCAAAGACTTTACTATTATGATGCTATGGATGTAGCTTGAACCAAATCTGTTGAGGGGTTCTCAAGAAATGTTATTATGGGGGATGGGAGATGGGACAGGATGGATGAACATGGGTATGGGTATCACTACCTGCATTCCCCCCTCCCGACAGCCCCCATAAAATGGCAGGTCATAAAAATATATATCATTCAAGTGTTCATGGTGATTGATTCATTAATAGCTCTTTAAGTTAATCTTTCATTACTTACTCTGGATATTATGCATGCATACGACTTAACTCAACAAGCATGCTTGGATCTTGCTAAAGCAATACATGTCCCCAGGAGCCCCAGCTAAAAATAGTAAGTGCCCTTGAACTTGACCCAAAAAATCCTAAAACTCAAACTTGATCTGTAGCTACTAATACTGAAGTTGCATACCAACTTTCACTGACTCTTGAAAATGGCTGAGAAAAGTGCAGAAAACTGAGTCGACCGCCTAGCGGACAGAAACCTTTATTCTTCCCGGTTTCTCAGGTAGGGGACTAATAATTTGACAGAACATTATTAGACTGAACACCAACCATCAATGGTGGAGATGTGAGAGCCACCATACTTCTGCAGGAAGTCCTTCAGTTTGCCATGCTCTGGCTCAAACACCAGTGTCCACTGGCTCCAGTCTGCCAAGTCCTCCAGTAGGGGGCAGTTGTGTAGACAGGCTAGAGCTGTCTCCCGTGTCTGATGACCAATAATACCAACCTGACCCCGGGGTGTCGTACTGTTTAATGTAGAAATACACATAATCCATTAAAATTTTGCAAGTGAAAGTGCTTTTCAATGGTAGAAATGATTTAATGTATCCAACTAAATTTTAAAATATTGTTTTAATGCATTTTGATGTAAGTTAACTAGTTATTTTATCCTATGAGTTTTCAAGTCTGATGTAAATCTCAATAACTCCTGATAGTTTTCATGTTATTGTCAAACTATGACTAATATCATAAAAAAATCATGAGGGCTATTCCATTAAAATATCTACCTGACTCCAGGGTATCGTTTCACAAAGCTTCGTAACTTACGAACTTTGCGTAAGTCACATTTACGAATTACTAAGCGTTTCACAAAAACTTCGTAACTTACGAACGTTCGTAAGTTACGCAAAAACCTTGCGTAACTTTACGCCATATCAACCCTGTCGTAACTTACGAAAACAATTTAAAATCGTGCGCAGGCATGCCCTTTTGAACAGAAAATGACGTCGTACTCATTTACAAATTAGCATAAGAGAACGAATATGCCTTGTGAGCGATTGTTTCGAGGTGGAAACCGGGTTTTGAAAGTCGAGGAGGGTGCTGGCAAAATTACACATTGTCTTGAAACTAATTGTACGCATATTCGCAGACTGCGCCAACATATGGTCTATTTTAAGAACATTATGTATGTCTTTGGACATTGAGCAAAATCTGTGAAAATTGCGTTTTTACTGTTTGTTTTAACGCATGATAAACAATAAGAATTGGAATTTTATAGAAAAAATGATCTTTTATCAATAATACGGTTGTTTTGATAGAACAAAATAAAGTTCATAGTCTGTGTACCTGACCTGGGAATAGGACCGGCGTACATTTTTCACCCAAAAAGTGTCATCCTTTATACCTCCAAGTTAGAGAGTGGTATATTTTTACCGGGAGAACGTATGATTTTGACGTAAGATACGAAAAAAGTTACGAACACCTTTGTGAAACGCACTTACGAAATTCGTAAGTTTGGCGTAACTTTTTCGTAAATATTTACGAACGTTCGTAAGTTACGAAGCTTTGTGAAATGATACCCTGGAATCCAAAATCAATCACTTCTATCCATGGTTGGATTACCTTCCTATTAATTCGATTTAATTTATTAAATAAATTTTATAGGTGGTACCCCTTAACCAAACCTGGAGACCTGGGGTGGGTAGATGTTTTACTGGAATAACCCTGATAGATTAGTCATAGTCAGAGGAAACAATGATTTAATCAATTAATTGGAACAACACTAAGAGTTACCTGGGATTGCATCCAAGAGCTGACTCATATAACACAGTGTGTTCCTTGGACTGATGTTTGCCTGGCCGTTCACTCTCTGTACGGAGACGCCCAATATTTCCATACCCAAGCTGCTTGGGCTCTCGCACACTAAACTGTTGACATATCGCCTTCTCCAAATCCTCATTCTAAGGATGAGAGTGTGTTTAAATGATTATAATTTATATTAAACTTTTTCGTGTTAATTGATACAATTAATCTGTAAGTTTATACCTCTCCCTCTGCTATTAAAGTAATAGGTAATGACCCAGATGAATAATTAATTTTGGTTTCAACAAACATGAAGTCTATGATTTGTGACAAAACATGAAGACTATGATTTGTGACAAGCTGTAATGCCTTACCTGTTCTAAGCCACACTGTCGACACTGGTGCATGAACTCCAGCACCTCGGACTTCTGTGGTCTGTACACAGAGTCACCGTCTCCACCAGAAACACCCATACCAATTGTCATCCCACCACACTCGTCCAGAAACTGTTAACATATGTTATTATAGTGTGCACAAATTACAATAGGTTGAAATACCGTAAATGTATAATACTTTAGTAGTATTTTAATTTTAGTGTTTTACGGGGTGAAATCATTTTGCTAAACTACAATAGCTGCAGTCCCTGTTTTCTACAGCAGGTATTAGGGGTGTTCCAATTCATCATTGCTCTATACTCTGTTTAGCTTCAGTGGTGTGCTAACATTTAGCACTACAAAATAATCATGTTACAGTACATGAAAAATACCTGTAATTGCGTCATCAACATATGGGAAATCTATTCCTCTGAATAGGTCACTTTCAAAAGGATAATTTCCTGAAGGAAATATATATATAATCACAAAGTTTTTGGAAATACAATAGATCATCGTCCATATAATGATGTAAATGTAATGGAAACTTTATTTGTATTAACTTATATTAATCATGCTTGTTGGTCCAGACGGAAGAGCAGGAGGGGTACTAGTGTCAGAGGAAACTGTAACGCCCGGGGAAAATCCATGTGGTAGGGCAGGTGACCCCATACCTTTTCACGTTCGTTCAGAGCAATAAACCCGCACCTCCTAGGTGAAATGCCAGTGTATTACCCACTGTACCAACTGACTAGCCAATGATGTATATATATATATATATCTAGTGGGTAATAGAATAAGCTTCAACTGTAAGTCTGTCCCATTTTTTTTAGATTTTTTTTCTTTTCAAATTCACACTATACATAAAACATCTTAACAATTAGACAACACATTAATGTACAAATATACTCACTCAGAACTAGTGATTACTATCAAAAAAGGGACATAACTATGATAGGACAGCACCCGGGACTGAATTTTAAGTGTGCTATATTGTTCCAGTTTCTAAAATGGTACTCGCATGTAAAATTTAGCAACCAAAGTTGAAGTAGTGCATGAGATATCATACGCCTTGGACAAGGAGACACTCTGACTTACATACATGTAGTACCAGTGAGGGCACAGTAATCTAATAGAGCATCAGCTATAATCATACATCTGTAAATATCATTCAGCAAGTTTTACTGATTCACTTAAAGAAAAGCATATGTGCATACTGAGGTACATTAGTCATATTTAATAAGCTAGAGCACACTTGTAGCGAATGCATGGAACTTAAATTTGTGTTTCCAACATGGAAAATGATCCAGGAATATATGTTTGATTTTTAGCTCAATTCAACTTATACACACTTCTTTGGGCTTCTGGGATTTGTTACAAATATTTCTATGATTTTCAACAAACAAAAAAGAAAATTGTAACATCTAATTCAAAGCCTAAGAACTACTTACCGACTTGGCTTCCCTGATGACAAACTCTAGGAAGCGGCCATGTCCCATGGCAATAAAACTTGGGAAATCAAAGTCATCAGCTAGCTTCTCTTCAATCATATCCATATGGGACAGCTTCAGAGATCCGTGCCCAAGACATCTCTCCAGGTACTTCTTCAAATTTTCCATAACATCACCTACAGAAAAAATGTTCATATTGTACAGTACAATGTAGAAGTACACACAATACAATGTACAGGTACATACAGTACAATGTACAGGTACACACAGTACAATGTACAGGTAGATACAGTACAATGTACATGTACATACAGTACAATGTACAGGTACACAGTACAATGTACAGGTAGATATAATACAATGCACAGGTACATACAGTACAATGTACAGGTACATACAGTACAATGTACAGGTACATACAGTACAATGTACAGGTAGATATAATACAATGTACAGGTACACACAGTACAATGTACAGGTACATACAGTACAATGTAGAAGTATACACAATACAATGCACAGGTACACACAGTACAATGTACAGGTACACACAGTACAATGTACAGGTACACACAGTACAATGTACAGGTACATACAGTACAATGTACAGGTACATACAGTACAATGTACAGGTACATACAGTACAGTGTACAGGTACATACAGTACAGTGTACAGGTACATACAGTACAGTGTACAGGTATATACACGTTAAATGTACAGGTACATACACATTATGTATTGGTACATACATGTAAGATGTATATATACTGTACATATACATATAAATACCATGTACAGGTATATACATGTACAGATTTGAGAATCACCAAATTACACCAACTATTTATACTAGAACACATTACAGCCACAGAACCTGGATATTATAGTAGTAAAAGACTTGCTCTATTTTAATATTTTATTGAAGATTTTTTAATTTGCCAACATTTACACTATTGAGTATAGAGTATCATAAACAACTTTTTTTTTAACTTTTAACTCCTTTTATGAGCCTCAGATCATTAGTTATTATGGATACATATCCCTGGCTACTGAGAATTTATATACCCTTTTCAGGATTGGAAAGTAATATAATAACCAGTTCCGTGGTCATTTAGATTAAC